>NC_073306.1:50141129-50196054 GCF_027595985.1 Sorex araneus | reverse complement strand
ACCATCCGGCTTCTGATCCAGTAGTCCTGAAGAGTCACAGTCTGAGGTAAGGACGCCACATGGAGGAGTAGAAGGCAGGTGAGATGAAGCGCCTCGAATGCAGGCCTGAGCGGGGGAAACAGGTTTGTTCCATCCACAGAGAGAACTCCCGGCCCATGCTGACCCTCTCCCTCCAAGTCTCTCTCTCAGGAAAACCTGTCACCTTGCAGGGAGGCAGCAGCCTGGAGCATGGGCCTCCTGACTCCCAGCCCAGAGCTCCCTCCTCACCAACTTCCTCCTGTCGCGGCCTCCCTTCCAGGCTGCCGTGTTTGCTTAGAACCTGAGCCCAGGGCAGAGAGCACAGAAATATTTATTTATGTCACCGCCAACCCTCCCTCCTGGAGGCCCCCACAGGGCTCCTCACAGAGAAGTTCAGTTATATAACTCAGGAGTTGCCACAGCAGGAGAGAGAAGGAAATAAATGATCATTATTCTTTTTTCCTCAGTCACAGACACATTTTAAAGTTACAACTTTTGGGGGCTGGAGCAATAGCACAGCAGGTAAGGCATTTGCCTTGCATGCGGCCGACTGGGGTTCAATTCCCAGCATCCCCTATGGTCCCCCGAGCACCACCAGGACTAATTCCTGAGTGCAGAGCCAGGAGTAACCTCTGTGCATCGCCGGGTGTGACCCAAAAAGAAAAAAAAATAAAAATAAAGTTAGAACTTTTGACATTACCCGCTCTTTTCCCTCTTCTATTGGCCTGGGACTCCAGAGGACTCTGGTGGTTCCAGACCAGTTGTTGATTACAACTGGTAATTGATTACATTTGATTACAAGGCTGTAATTGTTGATTACAGCCTTGATTCTGATGAGAATCACCTTCTGATGAGAATGAGACTTCGGAGGGAGCGCCCCAGAGGTGGGAGTGGCGTTGGAAGTGGGGAGTTGCAATAGATGAAAGGGTTGCTTGAGACCAGACACTGTGCTTTAGCCAAACTGCAACACAGTCCCCGCTGCCTGGCTCTTCACATGCCTCAATTTCAAACAGTGCCTGGAACCTATAACCCAGGGTTCCTTGAGAAAGAAAGTGTTGGGGCTGGGTAGCACAGGTAAGGCATTTGCCTTGTATGCTCCCAAACTCGGTTTGAGACCAGATATTCCATAGAGTTCCCTGAACACTGCCAGGAGTGATCCCTGAGCATAGAGCCAGGAGCTACCCTGAACACCACCAGGTGTGGCAAGAAAGAAAGAAAGAAAGAAAGAAAGAAAGAAAGAAAGAAAGAAAGAAAGAAAGAAAGAAAGAAAGAAAGAAAGAAAGAAAGAAAGAAAGAAAGAAAGAAAGAAAGAAAGAAAGAAAGAAAGAAAGAAAGAAAGAAAGAAAGAAAGAAAGAAAGAAGAAGAGAAGGAAGGAAGAAGATGGAAGAAGGAAGGAAGGAAGGAAGGAAGGAAGGAAGGAAGGAAGGAAGGAAGGAAGGAAGGAAGGAAGGAAGGAAGGAAGGAAGGAAGGAAGGAAGGAAGGAAAAGAAAGAGAGAAAGAAAGAAAGAAAGAAAGAAAGAAAGAAAGAAGGAAGGAAGGAAGGAAGGAAGGAAGGAAGGAAGGAAGGAAGGAAGGAAGGAAGGAAGGAAGGAAGGAAGGAAGGAAAAGAAAGAGAGAGAGAGAAAAAGAAAGGAAGGAAGGAAGGAAGAAAGAAAGAAAGAAAGAAAGAAAGAAAGAAAGAAAGAAAGAAAGAAAGAAAGAAAGAAAGAAAGAAAGAAAGAAAGAAAGAAAGAAAGAAAGAAAGAAAGAGAAAGAAAAGAAAGAGTGTGGGCCTCTCCTTGCCTTGGCAGTTTCTGCACGGCCTCATCCCCACATGTGCCTGAATTCTGTCCATGCTCAGTGTCACTGCTGGGCCTCACTGCCTGTCCGCTTCTGAATCTTATATGTCCCTTCTTAAATGTGCTCATCCTGGCTCCCTGCACTCCAGTCTTCACACCAACCATTCCCCTTACTAAAATATCCCTCCTCTCTTCTCCGCCTTACCAAATTCCAATAAAATACAATTATGACAATAATTATTCATCATCATCATCATCCCGTTGATCGTTGATTTTCTCAAACCGTCTCAGTAACATCTCCATTTGTCCTAGCCCTGAGATTTTAGCAGCCTCTCTTTACTTGTCCTTCCCAACAGTGCTGCATTGGAGACTCTTTCAGGGTCAGGGTAATAAGATCCATCATTGTTACCGGTTTTGGTGTATGAATACACCATGGGGAGTTTGCCAGGCTCTCCCATGCGGGCAGGAAACTCTTGGTAGCTTGCCAGGTTCTCCAAGAGAGAGAACTAGGCTATTAGATGTTGCGCAGCCACAAAGCAATCATGCTTCCGGGAGCTTGCTTTTAGTGTCTGGATGTTGGCCATTGATGGGATTACACAGCACCGGGGTGGGGGGGGGCAGTTTCTGGGTGTGACTGCCTAGATACTGGAAAGTGGGGGATCTGGGTGGAAGAGGCCCAGTCCCGATCTGAGCAGCCTTGAAGATCTCAGCCCCAGGTTCCACACACCTGGGTTCCTCTGCTGGTTCCTTCATGCATGAGGCTCATCCGAACATGTGGAGAGGGTCCTTGAGCATGGCTGTGGCTGGGTTCTGGAGGTCTTCGGCTGTGGGGACTCTGCTCAGGGCAAGGAGGAAACTCCGAGGGGCCCCCGGTGAAGACAGCCAGGCGTGGGGGCAAGAGACAATAATTGTTATGCAAAAAAATTATAATATTTGTTGAGTAGAAGCAGTGAGGTGGAGTGGCCAAAAGCATGAACTCTCTAGAGCCCAAGAGATAGATAAAAGGGCTGAGTACCAGGTTTGCATTCAGAAGGCCCAGATTAAGTCCTCAGCACCACATGGTCTCCCAAGCACCAAGCAAGAGCAAAGAGTAGCCCTTGACCACTCCAGGTTTGGGCCAAAGTCTCCTTGTCCTTCCCGTCCCCGCCTCACCAAAATCATGAATTAATTGTTCTAGTAGTTCAGAATCCCTGCCTGCGTATAGTAAGATTGGGAAGACATAGGAGTTGGAAGGAATAGGCCTCATAGGATAGATCTTACATTTTATTTACTTACTTGCTTATTGACTTATTTACAGTGTCAGGGATTAATCCCAGGTCCATACACGTACAAAACAGGCATTGTGTCACCTACTGGCTCCCAAGGTTTTTGGTTTGTTTTTGTTCTATGGAGGACCCAGGTCTCATGCATACAAGGAAGGCACTTTACCACAGACTCACATCCCTGCCTCCTCCCCAAGAATTTTAGAAAACTGAGACATTTTACATACGTTTGAAATGTTTGACAGTTAGTATTTTGATGTATAAACAAAGTCCACCAGGCAGGTGGGGTTCAGAAGGCTTCCTAGAATAGAAGTGAAAAACACTCAGCCTGCATCTGTATAGACCCTTAAAGTCATGTGCTCTGGGCCTGAGGCGGGATAGGACTAACATGTAGGGACTGACATGTATGCTTCTCATGGCTGCCTGCAGCTCCTCTGCCTCTATTATATGGTTCAAGAATGATAGTGTAACTCTTCAAATGGCCCTTGGCAAAAATAAAGATTCCCCAACCCTAGAGATCTAGTGAGACAGCGATGACAGAAGCTAGCCATGTCTGGGCTCTGTGCAGACTCAAGCCTTTGGTATTGCTAAGACCTTATTATGTGAGGTCAGTTGCTGGGTCCAAATCATTACCTTTTTGTCTCCAGTATGTCACACTATGTGTACTAACACAGACTATAGAATAAATGAGTATTTTATGGATGAATAAATGCATTAACAAATGAACAAATGCATGAACAAATTGACACAGAAGAGGACATTCTATAAGTTGAGTGACACATAAACTTGTTAACTTTCTAGGTGCCATATTACAAAGTAAAAAGAAGGCCAGATGGATAGTAGTACAGCAGATACTATGGCATGCCCTGCACACAGTCAACCTGGGATTGATCCACAGCACCACATAGAGTCCTTTGAGCACTGTCAGGAGTAAGCCCTGAGCACAGTTGGGTGGGACCCCTCAAAATTAAAAAAAAAAAAAGTAAAAAAAAAGGTAAAAAACAGTAAAAAAAAAAGTAAAAAGAAACAGGTCAAATACATTTTAATATTTTATTTATACCAATATATTTCAAATATTATCCAGGACTAATGTGATCTTTTCCACTCTACTTTAAATTCGGTTTGGATATCCCACAGCTATTTCACACTCACAACTTCTCTCCACTCACAGCAGACACGTTTCCAGGCTCAATAGTGCTGCTCTGTGGTGGTTAGGAGAGTGGCCCCCTGCCCAGGCTGAGGGGAGCATCTTCTGCGGTTTGTGGGTAAACAGTGGTGCTGGAGAGGTGGGAGAGAAAATGCAGAACCCATTAGCATGTTAAGCACTGCCTGGCCTGCTGCATTCACATGCCTGCCCTTGGAAGGGCAGAGTTGCCCCCACCCCCAGTAGTGCCCACCCCCAGAGCTACACATACCTCCTGTACCCCACATACCCCATATGGGCTCAATTCCACTTTCTGGCTCCTTTTCTAGTTCCTAGATATGCAACCCTTTCTCACCCTTCAAAGTTTCTTCCAACCCTTCAATTATTCCCTCCACCCTTCTGGGCAACTTGGGGGAAGCAGACAGCTCTGCCCTGGTCACTCTATGACTCTGGGCTAATGAATAAACCCCTCTAAGCCATTTCCTTGGGGGCTGTGATGATCATTGAATGGCACTGAATGTGAAGCCCCGCCCACAGTGCTCAGCACAGGGATTCCCAAAGGTTTGATACAGTTCTGCCTGAGTGGCAGATGCCTGTCTCTCTCCACTGGGAGGAGTGGGGGGATGGGAAAGGGGGAAGATCTTGAGAGCCAGGCCCTGAGCACTGCTCCTAGGCACCACAGGTCACGGGCTTGCACTGCACGGAAACTAAGAGGTTTGGCACCAACAAGTTCTGCCCCGTGTTAAGAGGACAGGGTCTGCGGTGGTACGGCACGTACCTTGCCTGTGTGAGGCCCTGGGCTCAGTCCCCAGAATTTGGACTCAGCTCTGTGGGTTGAGAGGCGTCTGGTTCTTGGGACTCTGAGCCACAGGACATTCTTCACAGATGACCCTGGGACTCAGCAGACTTTGGAGGTCTCACCCAGGACACGTCTCACCTCACAACAAAGAGGGGAGCATGAGGAGAAGAGAGAGGCCAGGCCAGGGCGAGATGAAGGTTTGCGTGAAACCGTGGGTCCCCCAGACAAATGCCCCTCTGTATCTGGGGGCCTCTGGTGCCTGGCTCTGGGCCAGCTCTCACCGCGGGTGCTTGAAGGGCTGGGATTGTTCCCCCACAGTCCTCGCCTGCCAGGTCCAGTTCAGGCAGGAAAGGGGAGCGGGAAGGGGAGCGGGAAGGGGAGCGGCGGCATTCCCTCTGGAATGGGGGGCTAAGGGACCACATCCTGAACCAAACTGGCAGGCTGGTGGAATCACAAGATGGAGGAACGTGACAGGCCGTCACTGGGTTGTAGCGTGCCCCTTCGGCAGGAGAGCAAACTGGAGTCTAGACAGAATCCCCTGACTTGCCCAAGGTGGCACAGCAAGTAAGCGACAGCGGTAAGACGAGAGCCAAGCATTCAGCTTCCAGCCCTGGTTCTTACCCCTGCCCCCCATGTCTGCTGAGAGTTCAGAGGGGACCCTATTAAGTAGATGGGATAGAACTCCACAGAGCAGGACACTGAGACTCAGAAAAATGCCAGGTGTTACAACGGCAGAGCACAACAACTTGCCTTGCACATGTGAGGCCCTGGGTTCAAGTCCCAACACTGAAAAACAACAACAACAACAACTACTACTACTACTACTACTACTACTACTACTACTACTACTACTACTACTACTACTACTACTACTATAGGGCAGTAGGTTTCCTAGAATTCCATATTAAAGCACCACTATTCCAGACAGAGTTCATATTAACCCATAACTACCCATGACGTTAGTCGAGCCCTTGGAAAAGGCAGAAGGTGAAGCAAAGAAGCAACCTTTGAAGGTCAGCACTTAGGGATGTGCTCCAATGATGGAACTTTGTGACAGGGCACTGACCTTGCTTCCTAAATTTTAATGAGCTGCCTAAGAGTCCCAGAGTCGGGACTCCGGGTTCCAGGGAGATTGGGTTCTACCTTGCAGGTCTACTTTCTGTCGGGCTTTTGTCCCCATAAGTTGTCTCACTCAGGTCTGCAAAATTCAATTACGACTGCATATTTTCTCTCTTCTTTTAAAAAAATTTTGGATCGGGGCTGGAGCGATAGCACAGCGGGTAGGGCGTTTGCCTTGCACGCAGTCGACCCGGGTTCTAATCCCAGCATCCCATATGGTCCCCTGAGCACCGCCAGGGGTAATTCCTGAGTGCAGAGCCAGGAGTAACCCCTGTGCATCGCCGGGTGTGACCCAAAAAACAAAAAAAACAAACAAACAAATAAATAAATAAAAAAATAAAAAAAATTTGGATCACACCTAGTGGTGCTCAGGGAACTCTGTGGTGCCTGGGATTAAACTTGGGCTTCCATTAGGCAAAGCTTCTCTCCAGTCCTGAAATGTTCTTACTTTTAATACATGGCTTTTAGAAGTACCATAGAGGGGCTGAAGCAAGAGTGCAGTGAATAGGGCATTTGCCTTGCACGCGGCCCACCTGGGTTCGATCCCTGGCATCATAATCCTCCAAGCACAGCTAAGAGTGGGATTCCTGAGCACAGAGCCTGGAGTGACCCCTGAACATTGCCGGGTGTGACCCCCCAAAAAAGTAGCATAGAAACATGAGAGATGTCTGTGCTTTTTAGAAACAAGTACATTAGCGAATGGCTAGAAGCTAAGGGAGGCAAGGCATGGGCCAAATGGTGGTACATATCACTCACCCCAGTTTCCTTTATACTTGGTTTGATTCATGCTATTGTTATTATTGATCTTGTTTTCAATATACCAGAAACAAGATCTTGAAATTGTAACAAATAAATTACCAATGCAGTTCTCCCCCGGCACCTCTCTGGCCCTCAGTTTCCCCTCCTTTTAAGGAATTTTGGACCACACTCAACAGTATTCAGGGGTCTTCTCAGTGGTGCTCAGGAAACTACATGGTGCCAAGGATTGGCCCACAGCTGTAGTAAAGCACAGGTCTTTGAGTCATCTCTCTGCAGTTCCAATCCTCCTAGATTCCTCCCACCTTTTTTTGTTCATTTATTTCTTTGGAAGCTATACCACATGGTGCTCCGTGGTTACTCCCAGTTTTGTGCTTAGAGGTTACTTCCACCGATGCTGAGACCATAATACAGTACCAGGGATCACACTCAGGCTCCAACACGTAAAGCAGATGCTCCGGTCCTTTGCAACCTCCCTGGGCCCAGTTCCCCCACTTCTATGAAGAAGGCAATGGGCTTACTAGTTCTCAGACAGCCCCACAGAATCCTGTGAACATACTGAGTTGTCACACACAGGACGTGGGGAAAGCTGAAAGAAAAATAGTGTGTGTAGGGTGCATGGTGGAGGATCTTTAAGGCTTTCAGGAAAGACCTTAATTATCTTCTATAAATTTATCTCCCAAATTTGCCAACAAAACAGGTAGATCTTTCACTCTGAACAAGTTCACTAGCAAATGGGTTGGTTTGGTTTCTTCCAAGCTGACAGAACCCCTGAATCTCCTTTTATGCCCTACTTAGGCAGTTCTGCCCCCCACCTCACCCCCTACCCCAAGGCTGCTACAGGACTCAAACCTGCACACCCACTGGCCCCTGAGACCCAGAACCTCTAGGGATCTGTTTACTCCCTCAGTATCCACCAGCTGTTTGGCCAGAAAAGGTACACGTGGTGGCGTGTACTTTTGAGAAGCCTCGAATGCCCCCAAATGTCGTTAATCCACCCATACACTCTGTGTTTAGTTTGGCTTTCTCTGCACCTCTAGCCTGGAAATTATTTTCCCCTCAGAATTTTGGAAAGTCGTCTCCGAGCTTCTGGTGCTGCTGCTGTCAGGGCCAGTGCCGTTCTCATTTCATCTGATTGTTGGTCCTTTGTATTTGGCTTTTAAAAATGAATCTGTAGGGCCTGGAGCAATAGCACAGCGGGTAGGGTGTTTGCCTTGCACGTGGCCGATCCGGGTTCGATTCCCAGCATCCCATATGGTCTCCCGAGCACCGCCAGGAGTAATTCCTGAGTGTATTAGCCAGGAGTAAGCCCTGTTGAATGCCGGGTGTGACCCCCCAAAAAAAGAAAAAAAATCTGTGGGGGCTGGTGTGACATTTCAGCGGATAAGTTGCTTGCCTTGCATGCGGGAGACCTGAGTTTGAACCCCGGCATCTCATTTGGTGCCCTGAGCACTTCCAGGAGTGATTCCTGAGTGCAGAGCCAGGAGTCACCCCACAGCACCACCAAGTGTGCCCCCCCCCAAAAAAAAACAACAAATATCCCTCAGGGAAGTTTCTTTTGGTTTATTCTCATCTCAACTGCCTTCCAGGAAGCGTTACTGACTTCCAGCCTGAGTGGAACATGCTGAATTCCTTCTTCTAACAATTCCAGGGACAGGATCTGCAAGAAATGAGCTTTTAGAAGACACTGTATTGCACGGGCAATAGAACCACAAGCTGAAAAGACCCTTAGAAATCATCTTCAGATGGGGCTATTTTACAGATGAGAAAACCAAGATCCAAGAAGGAGAGAAGATTTTCCAAAGTCACATAGCAAGTGAGTAGCAAGGGGCACCGAGGCTTCCTGATTCCCACCCCAATTTTGAATCTGTGGCTTGCTCTTCCCCACCCCCCAGCTGTCCCTATGTCCCACCAGTCCCATCAGGAGTTTTGCTTCCTGGGGGAGGTCTCACTGTTTGCTTTGTCTCTGACCTCAGTAGAGATGGAGCAAAGAGAGAATCTTCTGGAAATTTCCTCATCGGATTTTTTGGGCAATCAGCTTCATGGTCTGATTCCCTGTTCATGTCTAATGAAGATGGGAGCATAAGCTCCCGTGAGAGAACAGGCAGGGGTGGAAGGGAAAGGAGGGCAGGAGAGATAATACAGTGGGTAGGACACTCACCTTACACATGGTAGCCCCACATTTGATCCCAGGCATCCCATATGGTCCCTCAAGCCCACTTGGAGTGATCCCTGAGTACAGAGCCAGGAGTAAGCCCTAAGCACCACCCAAAGCATGGCCCAAAGAACAACCAAAAGAAAAAAAGTGGAGGGGAGAAGGAAAAGGGCCTGGAACTGGTACTTCTGATCACCCATTACTCCACCAGGCACTAGGCTGAGTAATTCTGATATTTCATTTCTGCTCCTGATACAGGAAGTGGCATCCCCTTGTGTTGACACAAATAAAAACACTGAGGCCTAGAGAGGGAGTTTCTCTTTTAGAGCTGGTCAGTGGTAAGGGCAAGAGTAAAACCTAGGTTTCCTTGGCACCAAAGTCTTTGTTGGGCCATAAGCCTCTAGACAATGTCACAACACCATCCAGTGTTCTCAGGAGCCACCAAGTTCAATCAAAAGATCAATGCAACATCCTATACTTAGCTTTAAAAATACTGTCCTACAGAAGTGTAATAAAAACATAGACTTTGGACAGCCGCTCTTTGTAACACAGTGGCCATTCACAAGTGGACTGCCAGTGCCCTTTCTATCCGTAGCATTTGTTGTGGATTTGGGGATTTTACTGACCCTAAACAAGAATAAGAATAAGTCAGAAAGGGGCCGGAGCGATAGCACAGCGGGTAGAGCGTTTGCCTTGCACGCGGCCGACCCGGGTTCGATCCCCGGCATCCCATATGGTCCCCCAAGCACCGCCAGGAGTAATTCCTGAGTGCAAAGCCAGGAGTAACCGCTGAGCATCGCTGGGTGTGACCCAAAAAGCAAAAAAAAAACAAAAAACACAAGAATAAGTCAGAGAGACCGAGAGACAGTACAGTGGGTAGGACGTTTACCTATGCACAGCTGACCCTGGGACCCTATATGGCTCGTCAAAGCCTGCCAGAAGTGATCCTTGAGCACAGAGCCAGGAGCAATCCCTGAGCAGAGCTAGGCATAGTCCCCAAAAATAAAAATGAATAAGTCTGAGGGGCCAGAAATAGGACAGGGGCTAAGGCACTTGCCTGCATGCAGGCAACTTTGGTTCTTTTCCTGGTGTTGTGCGTGGTTCCTCAGCACCATCAGGAGTCACTCCTGAGCACAGGCCAGGAGTCGTCCCTGAGCACTGCTGGATGAAGCCCAGAAACAAAACTCAAAATAGAAGTCTGGAGAAGTATGTAGTTTGAGGCTATATTAATAGGGAGAGTAGGGGGCTGTGGCTGCCTCGAAAGCTAACAAGCCCTTTCTTTCTTTAACTTATTGCAGTGCAAACAGATTTTGTACACAGTCTCTGTGCTAAATATCACTGTCATTTCGTTGCTCATCGATTTGCTTGAGCGGGCACCAGTAATGTCTCCGTTGTGAGACTTGTTACTGTTTTTGGCATATCGAATACACCATGGGTAATTTGCCAGGCTCTGCTGTGCAGGTGAGATACTCTCAGTAGCTTGCTGGGCTCTCTGAGAGGGGCGGAGGAATCGAACCCGGGTCAGCCTCGTGCAAGGCAAACGCCCTACCCTCTGTGCTATCATTCCAGCCCAGTACTAAATATAGTACATGTTTTATCTCATTCAGGTCTCACAAAGAATGTGATCACTGTTTTACAGAACAAAATCTATAAAATTTTGTCAAATATTTGTTTTACAAAACAAAATCAAGAAAATTGATCAATGGAACTGAGTGATGATAGCACAGCAGGCAGGGCATTTGCCTTGCACACAGCCAACCTGGGTTCGATTCCCAGCATCCCATATGGTCCCCCAAGCACTACCAGGAGTAATTTCTGAGTGCATGAGCCAGGAATAACCCCTTTCATCGCTGGGTGTGACCCCCCCCCAAAAAAAAAGAAAAAAGAAAGAAAATTGATCAAGGTTGCACCTTGAACCAGGAAATAAAATTTAGCCTCTGGTCTGATATGAATCAAGAGAAATGTCATTCTGTTGTAGGGTCTGTAACTCAGTTGTAGAACACATGTTTCACACACACACACACACACACACACACACACACACATATATCCTTGGATTCAATTCTTGGCACCATATAGAAAGATTGCTTGAAGAAGCTGAGAATATTTATTCTGGAGAGGAAAAGCATTAGAGAACATAAAATTGCTGTTTTCAAGGCCTAAAAGCTCCTCTCCTTAGAAACAGGCCCTGTTCACAACATTTACCAATGGGCATTGGGCAAGTTCAAAGGGATGAACTACTGCCAACTGCCATCGCCATCTAGTGGTGGGAGGTAACATTGCCAGGTGGATGTCAGCTACCTTAACTTGATTCTTGGAATTTTGAGTTTAATCTGTCATATATAGAAGTGCACTTAAACCTGACAAAGTGTCCTGTTAAGAGGTGGCATATTATGCTTGTAGAACTATAATTAGGACCAGTGTGTGAAAATTACAAGGAGTAAATGTTTGGTTCCTGCATGAAGGTTAATTTTCTCTCACAAGACTGAATGGGAACAGAGAAATTCCCATCTGCAGAACAGTAATGCTGAACCCCCCTTCTCTCAGATAAAGTAGAGAATCCAATCCAGTACTTTGGTGGATGGATGACTTTCTGGGGTTACCTACTTCAAGTTACTGTTGGCCATGGGAGTTGGGATATTCTGGAATTAGTAGTATCTTTGTTGTACCCATCCATACCAAAGACAGCTAGGCTAGAGAGAGCAAGTTTCTACTAGGACAGACGAGTAGGGGGAGATATTCTGGACAGGTGGTGTCTGGCCACTTCATCTTCCAGATTCAGCTCTTACACTTTTTTTCCCCCCCAGGGGGTGGGGGTGGAGTGGGATTATAAAATGGGGAAGTTGGGCCACACCCAACTATTCTCAGAGTTTACTTCTGGCTCAGGGATCAGATCATGCCTTGCGGTGCTGAGGGGACCATTTGCAGTGCTGGGTGTCAAATTAGTATTGGCTGTGTACAAGACAAGCACCTTACTATACTGTCTCTCCAGGCTGAGTTCTTATATTTGACCAGCAGATAGTAAGGGGGGATCATGTGAGGTCATGTTCCCTTATCACTTCCCCCAAGCCCCTGACATGGGCCATTTGTGAAGCACTCAAGGGAAAACAGCTTCTGGTAGATTCTGGAAATGGGAAGATGGCTCTGCAGGAGACTGTAGGTAAAGTTCAATGAGGTCAGATCAATAAGAATCAGAGGTGGGGACGGGGGGAGCAAGAGCTTTGGCTCTCTCTGCTAAACCCCTACCTGGGTGGGTTTTCCCCTCAAAGCTCGACAATAATTTGGATCCTGGGTGCTCAGCCATTTGAACCTTGTGTTTCCACTGGGACAGTCTTGTGAGGGTTAATGAACAGTGGCTGTAGAATCAGGGTGGTCCCAGTATTGAATCCTGGCAAGCTGCCTATTTGCCTTGCGAGTTTAAGTTGATTTCTTCTCAGTATGAATGAGCCTCAGTTTCTTCATCTCTACAGTGGGGACCTTCCTTACCAGATAGGTCTGAGGATGAAATGGGACTTCCCACCTAGAGCACTGAGTACAATGCTTGGTACGTGATACATCATTATGATTTGAAGGAGAAGGATAACCTTTATCCAGTACTACCGAGGGGCTTTTCTGACCTCCACATCTCGGGAGTTGCTGGGGGTGAGGATCACGTGGAGCTGGGGGTGAAATATGAGCTCCCTGTTCCAAGTGTGTGTCCCCTTCCTTTGCACTCTCTCCCCAGCCCCACTCATGGGCAGATTTGGTGCTGAAATCCCCCAGACCTCATTTGGTTAACAAGAATGTCTAGGGCTCCACACATGAAAACACCCACATCCTTGGTCATCCATGTGCCACCCCGCTTGCCTCCCACCTTCTCTGATGCAGCAGGAACAGAGATGTAATTGAGAGCCCTTGGCCCCAGAACGAGGTGAAATATGCCCTGACATTACTCTCTCTTCTTCCAGAAAGAGAAGTGGTTGGTCTCGTGGAAAGTACGTCTGCACCCAGGACAGAGCACCCTCGAACCAGCTTGGAGGACCTTCAGAGGAGCCTGTCCTAGTGGCCTGAGACAACTGTCCTGCTGGTGAGTGTGTGTGTGTGTGTGTGTGTGTGTGTGTGTGTGTGTGTGTGTGTATGGCAGAGAGCAGGGGTGGGCAGGGGTGGGGAGAGGGGAGAAGGTATCTATCTTTATGTATCACACTGAAAAATATGGATTTTCAGTCCATATTTCTACATTGAGTCTTTTTTTGTTTTTTTCTTTTTGGGAGGGGGGCATGAAGCCAGAGGTGCTCAGGGTCTGTTCCCGCAGTGCTCAGAGGACCATAGCGTATCAGGCTTGAACCCAGGCTTCCTGCATGCAAAGCAGACATGCACACTAGTCCTTTGTGCCATCTCCCAGGCCCAGTTCATGCTTAACTTTATTTTTTTTTTTTTTTTTTTTTTTTTTTTGCTTTTTGGGTCACACCTGGCTATGCACAGGGGTTACTCCTGGCTCTACACTCAGGAATTACTCCTGGCGGTGCTCAGGGGACCATATGGGATGCTGGGAATCGAACTCGGGTCGGCCGCGTGCAAGGCAAACGCCCTACCCATTGTGCTATTGCTCCAGCCCCCGCAGTTCATGCTTAACTTTAGAGAAAACATTTTTTTTCTTGTTTTGAGCTCCCAAGTCACCTGAGTCTAACTTAGTTCAGCGAAAATTTGCCACCAGCCATTGTGATACCAAGAGATCCCATGGACAGAGCACTTAAAAGCATTTTTGTTCTTACCCTGGAACCCTTGGGTTCTTCAGAAAAAGCTGCATTCACAGATGAGCAAACCAAACTAGGAGAAATTCTGTTTCTCACTTAGGCACTTCTACTAGCAAAAGTGAAAAGGGCCAGTCAGTTGACTTGGGACAGTCGAAGGAAAGGAAAGAGAAGCAGAAACAGTTTTTACCCAGGAAACGTGGATTGTGAAATGCAGGACAAAGCAGTGGAAGCGTGCACGAGGGTCTGTGCTGAGCAGCAAGGTTCTTCAGGGACCCAGGACAGAACTTGGTCTGAGTAGGAGTCCTCCTGGAGGGACTGAGCAAGTCCCAAAGGATGACCAGTTTGAAGGGGGTGCGGGCAGTGGGATGTGGCTGGCCTGGCTTGTTTAGCACAGCTGGGAGACAGGAAGCCCAGCCAGAAAGAAAATGATGCTTTCTGGGGTCAAAGAAATAACTCAAGGGCTCAAGAGAATATAGTAGGTAAGACCTTGGCTTGCTGACACAGATTCAGTCCCTGATACCCCTTATGGTCCATTGAGCGTCCCTAGGAGTGATCCCTGAGCCAAGAGTAAAGCCTGAGCACAGCCTGCTGTGGCCCCCAAGCAAAGAAATAATAATAAATAAACAACTCAGCAGGGCAGCACCAGCCTTGTATGTGCAAGGCCCTGATTTCATCCCCCACCCCAACCTGGAGTGGTCCAGGTGGCCCCCAAGCACGACCTGGCCTGAGCACCCACTTGTCAGGACCTCATTGCTACATGTGGCCCTTATTTACAAAAATTTGGGGCTTCCTTGGGCCAGTGTGGGGTGGTCAGGCAGAACCACATGGGTTCTAGGAGGTCTCAAGGAGCTGGTGCTCAGAATGGGAATTAGTTACACCATGGGCCCAAGGAGGGCAGGGGGAAATGAAGGCTGAGCTCCACCTATGGGTGCCAAGGACTCTGCTCGAGGGTCGTCCTGAGGGGGAGACCCACATATGTGGTGGGGGGAGGGCACTAGGGAGCAGCCCCAGGACCAGAGTGCCCAGCTGCAGAGACAGTTGTCCCCCATGGATGAGTAGAATCCCTGCTTCCATCCCAAAATGGGAGAGTTAAGGGCTGCAGCCCAGGGTCCAGGAGGACTGGGGGAGAGGAGAGGACTCTGTTGTTACAGCGGTTGAGTGAGCTGCGCCAGAAGCCCGGGTGGAAACAGGCTCCAAAGCACTTTCTCTGCCAGACCCAGGGTGTGGGCACTGGGGAGAGCTTTGTTGGAGCCCAGGAATGGAATGCCGTGGTTGAGTGTGGCGTGCTCTCTTGCTCTCTCCCTCACTCGCTCTGTCTCTCTCTTAAAGGGTTTGTCTTCTATTTCACTTGGGTTTTCCCAATACATGGAAAAGATGTTTCATTTATATTTGTTGAATAAATACATAGAATCACTTTATATGCAATATCTATGGGCATATAGTATTGTATGGATCTATACAGATGAAGTACATATGTTTAAACTCTGATGAAAGAATATGCTTTAAGAGAGAACAATTAAACAACAGGTCATGGTGGTAGCTTAGTGGTTGGCTACATGCAGCACAAGGATGAATCCAAATAAAGAAACAAAAGTAAATGAACCTGATTTTTAAAAAATCTCACCCCCCCCAAATAAAAATTTAAAAACTTTTGAAAAGTTAAAAAAAAAGAAACCCTCTCCACAAATAAAATTAAAAGGAATAAGAGGTTTAAAAAGAGAGTGTACATTAATAGCCAAAAGGCAATTTTTTGGGGTCTAGACAGAGTACAGTGGGTAAGGCGCTTACCTTGTACACTGCTGACCTGGATTCAATTCTGAGCATCATGTATGGTTTCCAGAGCCTTCCAGGAGTAACACTGAGGGCACAGCCAGGAGTAGAGCCTGAGCACCACTGGGTGTGGCCCAAAACACCCCCCAAAAAATACATATATGGATATATATATGCTCTCTCTTTCTTCTCCAGAAGATATAATAACCATAGTAAGGCCTAATTTCTTCTCTGGACAGTTCTCTGTGTGCTTGAACCCAAGCTCCACATCCTACTTCCTAGCTGTGTGGCTTTGGTCCATTTACTCAACCTCAATGGGCCCTAGTTTGTTCAGAAGCAAAATATAGCAAATAAGAAGATAAATGATGTGTGTATGAAGCCACCTGTGACAGAGCATAATGCCTGGCTGCTACTCAACATATATGTCTCTCCCTGTTTAGGACTGCGAGCCACCCACCTTCTCACTCCTCTCACCCAGGAGGTGCCCATCCCCTCTCAGTGTATGTCTCCCACAAAACCCTCTTCCCCACCACAGAATAATACTTGCTCAGTTGTTCACTGCCTACGTATATTTTGTCTCATATTTCTTTTGAAAATGGGAATGATTTTTCCCAACCATTATTGGGGCTGGTGAAAGAGCAAGAGATAAACAACCTGGTTACACTCTGCTGGTTTGTTTTGTTTTGGTTTGTTTGTTTTTGAGCCACACCTGGCAATATACTCCCGAATTAACTCCTGGCAGTACTTGGGGGACCATCTGGGATGCTGAGGATTGAATTGGCGTGCAAGGCAAGTGCTCTATCCACCGCACTTATCACTCTGGCCCCCGGTTAAATTCTGCTGGGTGACCTTGAAATTCCACATGGCTTTGGGGGCTGCAGTTTCATCAACAAAAACACCCAGCCCCTCACTGTTTCTAGAAATCAAGGTAGATATTCTCTGTGAAGACTGGAGAGAGAGCTCGATGGGCTAAGGGCATATGTTATATGTAGGAGACCCGGTTAGATCCCTGGCACTGCAAATGGACCCCCAAGCACTGCTTGGAGCGATTCCCCAAGCACAGAGTGCAGAGTAGCCCTTGAACAGTACTGGCTATGGTCCACACCCATCCCCCACCCCCACCAAAAATGTTAAAAGGAATTTAATAAATATGGTTACGGTTTTTAATTTTATTATTAAGGTTTAGGCAGTATGTTTACAATGGTATGAACAGTTATGATCTTTACGTACACTGTGTCCATGCCTCACTGCCATCAGAGTGTCCAGGACACTCCACCAATGTCCTAATGCCACTCCCAGGCCACCCCGACATTCCCCTCCTTCCCTCCTTCACTGTTTGGTGATCCCAGTTTTGTGACTTAAGGCAAAGGATGTGTCCTCACTCAATACTGTCCCTTCCCTTGTTTTGTTTCTCTGTGTATCACAGATCAGTGAGATTATCCAGTATTTGTCCTTCTCCCTCTCACTCAGTTCACTTAACAGGACTTCCTCCAGTTCCATCCACATTGCAGTGAACTGTGAGATTTCATCATTTCTCACCATTTGTTCATGGTTGGACACATATAAAATGAGTCTTAATAATCTTTGATTATCCAGATGAAAACCAAAAAAGATCTTATTCAGGAACCCTAAGACTCACTCTGGTTTTAAACAAAATGTTGTCTTTGTTCTCACTAGGGTCAAGATGACCACAGCCACCCCTGTGGGGAATGCTCCCGTCTCACTGAATGTCACCAACAGGGAAGAAGACTTTCTATACAAGAGTAAGGTCATCCTGACTTGGTGGTGTGGGAGGGGCCGGGCATGATGGGACAAGTATCATAGTCAGTTCTTGCTGTAGAGGTCAAGAGCCAGGGGGCTGGAGTACAGCAGGTAGGGTATTTGCCTTGCATGTGACCAACCCAGGTTCAATCCCTAGCATTCCTTATGGTACCCTGAACGCCGCCAGGAGTAAATCCTGAGCACAGAGCCAGGAGTAACCCCTGAGCATTGCCAGGTGTGGTCCCAAAACAAACAAACAAAAAAGTGACTTGAAAAAAAAAAAAAGTGACTTGAATAAATAAAGGAAAATCTGGGGGCTCATTGTAATCAGTCTGAGACTTTGTATATATCCAATACACTCAACCCATCTCCCCAGATTAAATATAGGGGTTTTTATATAAAGTAAATCTTTCATTTACTTAAAATAAATGAAAAAGAGACAACTCAGGAGGCTGAAAGATACCCTGAGGATGAGGGCATGCAGTGCAAGCAGGAGACCCAGGTTTGATCCCTTCAAACCTCTTGATCCCCCAAGGGCCACCATAAGCAAATCCAGAATACAGAGTCAGAAATAGCCCCTGAGCACCACCAACTATAGCCATCTCCCCAAAAAAAGTTTTTTAAAAAAGTAAATTTTTCATAAAAGGATTACATACATTTAAGAAAAACTGCACAACAAGTGTACAACTGGATGAATTTTCACAAAATGGCCTGTCTATATCAACAGCCCCAGAACAAAAGCTAGATCATGGTCCATCTCCTGGTCCTCTTGCAATTACTGCCCCCCACACACCCAAGGGAAGCCACCATTCCCACTTCTTCTTTTTTTTTTTTTTGCTTTTTGGGTCACACCTGGCAATACTCAGGGGTTCCTCCTGGCTCTGCACTCAGGAGTTACTCCTGGCGGTGCTTGGGAGATTATATGGGATTCCGGGGATCGAACCCAGGTCAGCCGCATGCAAGGCAAATGCCTTACCCGCCATACTATCTCTCCAGCCCTACCGTTCCCACTTCTGCTACCCTATATTAGGTTGTTCATAATCAGAATAATACTATTTCTCCTCTTTTATATGTGGTTTATTTTGTTCAATATTAGATGTGTGTACATATTTTAAGGGTTGAGACATATGCATATATATGTATATGTGGATGTGTACATAAAATCTTTTGTATATTTAAATTACAATATAAAGGGTTAGGGAGGTAGCTCAGAAATCTGGAGCACCTGCTTTGCAGTGGGAGGCCCAGCTTCAAACATCAGCCCCTTGGTCCCTTGAGCACTACCAGGGGTGGCCCAAAAAATTAATAAATAAGAAGAAAGAGTGTTTTGCTTGCCAATTTCACACACACAAAAAAAAGAGATTTGAAGTTGTGTTAGAATTGAGAGGAACAGGACTTGACCTACAGCAGAATTTGGTCAATGATATGCTACAGATATAACCTCCAAGCCCAATTGTGAGTACAGGTGCATGTACTAGTACTAGGACTATTCTGTCCTGGGAAAATGGCAGCATTGAGTGTCCCAGGACAAGGCATTCTCCCTGGTCTCCTTGACCCAGAGAGGATGCCAGTTGCCCATGGCCAGGATCCAGCTCTGTCTCAGAACACTTCTCTGTTTCACTTGGCATGTTTGCCATCTCTTCTTCCCTCCTTGTAGGTTCTGGAGCCATTGTTGCTGCCGTTGTGGTTGTTGTTATCATCATCTTCGCTGTGGTTCTAATCCTACTGAAGATATACAACAGGTACAGGAGGCTCTGGCTGGGGCTGTGGCATTGTATGGTTCTTTCCATGATGTCAGACTTACCAAGTTTACAAAATACTATGCATACCGTGATCAGACACCTGGGGTACACACACAGAGAAGTGTGAGCCCAGTCCTTCTGCATGCAAAGCAAGCATTCTGGCTCTCTGAGCATTCTCCCAGTTGTGTTATATTTCTGTTATATTTTAGTTTAACTTTAACATAGCCCTTGATCTGGCACTGTACTCATTCGTCAATAGGAAAAAGATTTAAAAGCAAAAGTAAATATCTAGTAAGTTAAACAATAAGTTGAAGGGCTAGGGTAGCTGACTGCAAAATTCTATTGGCAATTAATGTGAGGGACCAGACTGAGAGTATAGCGGGTAGGGCACTTGCATTGCAAACAGCTGACCTGGGTTCGATCCCTGGCATACCATCTGGTTCCCTGCGCACCACCAGGAATGATCCCTGAGTGCAAGAGTCACCCCTGAGCCCTGCCCGGTGTGGCCCCAAAACAAAACAAAAATAAATGAATAAATAAATCTAAACAAGGTGATAGAACATGATCCCCTGCTGTCTCTTCACGACCTCTGTAGACAGGATCCCTTCTCAGCCTAGAGAAAGACCCAACCACATCTGCATAATCTTGTTCCAGGAAAATGAGGACAAGGAGGGAGTTGGAGCCCAAGGGCCCCAAGCCAGCCCCAGCTTCTCCCCCGGGCCCAAACAGCAACAGCAGTCAGCACCCAGCCACTGTGACCTTCAGCCCTGTGGACATCCACGTGGAGACGCAGACTCGATGACCCAGCCTGGTTCTCTCTCCACCACTGTCTGAAGAAACTCTGCAGGCAAGACCATGAAGCACTTTCTCATCCGGCAGCTTCACTAAGTGCTTTCCGGTCGGGTGGACAGGGACCTCTCTTATGCCATCCCTGATGCTTCCAGCACCTGCACCTCTGTCCTGCCCTGCTCCACTCCCACTGTGTCCTTATCCCTGAAGTTACCTTGCCTCAAAGCCTTGGAATGCTCCTTTGTCATCTGATGAAGTAGAGCCGTGTAGGGAATACTCTGATGGGAGTGTGGCTCTCCCTCCCACCCCTCCAAACAACTTAAGGGTGCCTTTGGGGTGCTGGTGGAACCAGGGCCCTGTACACAGCTTGGCAAAACAAAATCCTCACTTCCAAAACCAGGAACAGAGGAACTAACTTGAACTAACCAGAATGACAGCTGGTTTATTTGTGATTTGTTCTACTACTAGATGGCTGCTCACTGGCTCATAATGACCAATAAATGCAGGGTTTTTTTCCCCTCTTCAAAAACAGAGGAAATACGGAATTCTCAAAAGGCTCCTATTCATTAGTCAAAGGTTAGGAGGGTCAGTGAGATAGTACAGTGGGTATGATGCTTGCCTTGCATATAGCCAACCCCAGTTTGATCCCTGGTACCCCATACGGTCCTCGAGTCCCCCAGGAATGATCCCTGAATAAAGAGCCAGGAAAGTGTCTCCAGGTATAACCCCAAACCAAAATAAGTTAGGAGGCAAAGGGAGACTTCAAACAATGATGGCTTCCGAGACAAAAGTTTGTTGCCATGTCCATAGGCCTGGAACCCACCTGAAGGCCGGTCAGGACCTCTCCTCCCGACTCTGTCCCCCTGGCGCTGGAGTAACTCTCCCTCGGTCTCACTGGCTGCCCTCAGAATGGCTTTTGAACAGTCTTCACTTTCCCATTACTGCTTTATCTCCAAGGGCCAGTGTTTGGATATCAATCGATTGCAACGCTCTGTTCCTGGTCCCCTTGAAGAGATTGGGACAGGTTCCAAGAAGCATGTTCACAGACTGCTCTCCATAGGGAGCAGACCTGAGAGGGGAAAGCTGGTAGGAATTAAGAAGACTTGCCTTACAGGCCCGAGTGTGTGACCTCCGACATGTGACTCATCCTCTCTATATTTAGCTCCTAACAGTGACATGCTAACAAATGCCTCCTCAGGTTTCCAGGAACCAAGGGCTCAGGAGAGTGTCAGGGAGCACCGGCTGGTGCCTGAGAGCGAGCCAGCATTACTATGGCGGTATTTTCTCCACTGCAAGATGTGTATTTCCTCATATTTTAATGATTCCAATAACAGAATGTGCCTTAAACTTGGTGAATCCATTCGTATTACCCCTGTTGGGGGCGGGAGGAAGCTAATTTTTAATCAATTGTGCCTCTTACAATGGAAAGAAACTTGGAAACATGATGATGAATTCTTATTCTATGATAAAAGTGACACAGTGTGGGGCTGGAGTGATAGCACAGCGGGTAGGGCGTTTGCTTTGCACGAGGCCGACCGGGTTGGGTTCGAATCCCAGCATCCCATATGGTCCCCTGAGCACCGACAGGGGTGATTCCTGAGTGCATGAGCCAGGAGTGACCCCTGTACATCGCCGGGTGTGACCCAAAAAGCAAAAAAAAAAAAAAAAAGTGACACAGTGTGACTCTTAGCCTCAAAGTCTGGGAGACTGTCTTCCTTGAGGTCAGAGATTCATTTTGAGGGGAATTGAGAGTCAGGGAAATAAGAACTGACCCCTCTTCGCCCACCTCGTGCCATCCTCCTATAAATCTGCTCACTTGATTACAGCTGGAAAAATACAGGCAGTTTCCTCCCCACACATATTTTCTCCCTACTGTATTTTCTTATTTGTTTATTTGTGGTTTACTTCTTGAGAGGGTGAGAGTGCAAAATAAAAAACACTCCTGGCTCTGCACTCAAGGATCAACCTGGTGGTTCTGGGGGACCATATGGGATGCCGGGGACCAACCCCAGTCAGCCATGTGCAAGGCAAGTACTACTCACTGTACTATCTCTCCAGCCCCGCTACTGTAATTTAAGTAACCACCAAGTCCATATATTTCACAAAGTACTTTTAACCTGAGTCTTTACATAGGATATTTTCTCCATAACCCTGGGAAGGTTTTTTTTTCCCCCCATTTGTAGAAGGGAATTTTGATCTGAGAAAAAGTCTTTGTCCAAGGTCACACAGTTAATAAGGTATAAAGATGAAAGTCAACCCCAGGTCTCTTGGACTCAGAAATGTATCTTTTTAGGAACGGAGAAAGAGAGCTAAAAGGGCTGAGTGCATGCTTTGCCTGTGGAAAGTCTAGGTTCATCCCTTTAAATATCAATCCCCCTGAGTTCTGAGCCAGGAGTAGCCCCGACCACTACTAGGAGTGGCCACGAAACAAAGCAAATTCATAAAATAAAGCACTTTTTTTTTGCTTTATCACATTCTTTTCTACTATTCATGGTAGAAAACCCATGGTTCAAAGAATGTGGATTCTTTTTCGGGGTGAACAAGAGGAAGGCCAGGTTTTGTTGGTTTTTTTTTTTTTTTTTTTTGCCTTTTGGGTGGAAGTCTAGGTTTTAACTTCCAAACCAGACTAGAGGACAGGCACTTGGGTAACCTCCTTTGACTCCCATGATTGTACGCACAGAAGCCCTTTCAAGGCCTCTCCCAGCCCTGACGAGTCCTGCTTCATTCACCCTGTGGTTTAGGGCTACAGAAGAAGGGGTGGGCTGCCATCTGACCAGGGCAAAGCCATTCTTTTTTTTTTTTTTTTTTAAGTTCTATTGAAACTTAGAAGGATGTGAGGGGAAAGGGAGAAGTACATGTTCAAGAGAGAACACAGGCTTCTCTAGAGTAGAAATAGGCAAAGAAACAGAGACAAGCAATGTCTCTGTTCAAGGGACATTGAACAGAGACATTGCTCTGTTCAATGTTCAAGGGAGAACATGGGCTTGAAGAACAAGCCTGACCTGGGCTAAGTCATTCTTTAAAAACTCAAGTTCTAGGGGTCAAAGCAATAGTATAATGAGTAGGGCGCTTGCTTTGTGCATGGCTAACCTGAGTTCAATGCCCCAGCACCCCATATGGCTCCCTAAGCACTGCCAGCAGCAATTCCTGAGTGCAGGGTCAGGAGTTATCCCTGAGCATCGCCAGCTGTGGCCCAGAAACAAAAGCAAAAATGAAACAAGAAAAAAACACCTCAAGTTTCAAATAGATAGGCTTCCTGAGTATATCTGAGCAACCAAATATTTTTTTCTGGAAAGTTCCATCCCTTTCTTCTTCTCACACTGGAATCTTGCTAGAATTATGAGGGGAGAAAATATACTCTCATATATATATTTTTTCTAAATAAAAACTTAGAGGAAAGAAGATGAGGTCAAGAGGAAGGCAGAGGTGAATGGAAGCATTCAGTGTTTTGTTTAAATGAATGAGGATAGGGGCTGGAGCGATAGCACAGCGGGTAGGGCGTTTGCCTTGCACGCGGCCGACCCGGCTTCGATTCCCAGCATCCTATATGGTCCCCTGAGCACAGCCAGGAGTAAGTCCTGAGTGCATGAGCCAGGAGTAACCCCTGTGCATCGCCAGGTGTGACCCAAAAACAAACAAACAAAAAAAGAATGAGGATAACCATGGACTATCCTTTAAGGCTTACCTGAACAAGTTGAGGTGCTACTAAACACATTAAATCATGCTCCTGTTGTGACAGGATCTTTCAAGAGGCTGTGTATTTTTTTTTCTGACAGGTGTCTTCTAACACACCAAATGCTGCCTGAGTTGGCCATTGAATCAATAAACAGTATTTAATGCTTAAAGAAAAAATGTTGAAAAATAAAAAAGCTTAACCCAAACATCTGCTGAATTGATTTCAATTAAGTTGAAAGCAAAGTACCTTTTCTGAAAGTTCCCTTTCCCTGACTGTATAAATGGGGCACGTGAGAAAGCCTGGACCTTCCCAAACACTGTGTTTTTGCTTCTAAGGATGACAGAAAAGTGGAACCGCCTTCAACAGACCTTGATCTGAGTTACAGAGTTCTTGCTGGGCTTGAGTATTACAAATGGAATCCCATTTATAGTCTGCAGTTAAATAACAGAGGCTCTGAGCTGCCAAGGATTGTGGAGAGCTGAGGTTGAAGGAGACTGGAATGGAACTCAAATGCCCCAGAATATTTACATTAACAAAGCTTCTATACCATGCCAGCACGTGAGATGTCCTTTATCCTCACCGGCTCCTTTAGCCCATAGAACTCCCATGTGTAGAAGTCATCATTAGTTCTGTTTTTGGAGAGGGAAACAGACAAAGGAAGGTCATTTGTCCATGGGTGATGGAGTGAAACTCTGTCATTTCTCAGGTGACCATCCTCATGTTTGCGGGGAGTCTTCTCAAAAAGCCAAGACTACCTCCTGGTAGAGAAGCTGAAAATGTCAAAGATTCTCTCTTTGTTTTTCCTTTTTTTGGGGGGGCCAAACCTGGAAGTACTCAAAGCTCACTCCTGACTCTGCGCTCAGGGATCACTCCTGGCGAGCTTGGGTGACAATATGGTGCCTTGCCCAGGTTAGTCACATGCAAGACGAGTGACAGTGACACATATTAGGCAGCACCATGAATCCAACTGGATGCCTGGAGCCTGCAAGGCAGCCACACTATCCCAAAGCTGAACCCTGGCACTGTACTACCCACTGTACTATCTCTCTGACCCAAAGATGCATTTATTTTTAAGTTTTTATTGAGGGAGGAGGAATAATTGTTATTTGGGGTTTTTATTTTTTGTCCCATGGATTGAACCCAGGGCTCCATATGTGTGAGGTGCGTGGGATTTTATTTGTTTGTTTGTTTTTGTCCTTGGGCCACATCCAGCAGTGAATCACTACTGGTTCTGTGCTTACTCTTTAGTCACTCCTGATAGTGCTTGGGGGACTATATGGGTGCCAAGGATTGAACTGGCATCAGCTGCACTCGAGGCAAGTGCCTTAACCCCAAGTGCACTAGCTCTCTATCTGCTTCATTGCTTTTTCATTTTGTTGTTTTGAGCCATACCCAACAATGCTCAGGGCTTACTACTGGCTTTGCTCTCAGGGATCACTCCTGGCAGATTCCAGAGACCATATCAAATGCTGGGGAGCAAACCCAGGTGAGCCGCATGCAAGGAAAACACCCTACCAACTGTACTATCTCTCCAGTCCCTTCGATTGCTTTTTGTCTGAAGAATACTCGTGAATGAGTATACCATGTTTTTGTTTGTCCATTCACCAGTTGATGAGCATTTAGACAGTTTCTACTATTCGCCCCACTTCCCTTCCCTTTGTTGCACTTGGCATCAGTGTTCACACATGTTTTTTGGGAGGAGAGGAATATGGTGCTCATTGAGGATGGCATGCTTTAGGTGAAGTGCTCACAGTCTTTGGTCGCAGTATACACCAAGACCTGCACACTTGAGCTAGGGAGATGCTCAAAAGGCTGAACACATAGCTTTCCCTGTGGAAGGCCCAGGTTCAGTTCCTGGCATCACATGATCTGTGTGCATTGCAGGGAGTAGCTCCCAAGTATCACTGGTGTAGCCCAAAAAACAAAACAAAAAGAGTCACACATTTGCTGGAGGTACAAGCTTGAGTCCTGGTGTTCCCACATACCTGGTGATGACAACCATTTGCTTAGTTTTGGTACCAGGGATCTCAAAGGGCGTGACACAGTTGAGGCAGCACCACGAATCCAACTCAATGTCTAGGACCGACAAGGCAGTCACACTGCCCCAGAGCTGTCCCCTGGCACTGTACCTAATTTTCAGCAACTATACACAATGCCACTGTGAAGATTCATGGCCAAGTTCATATGGAACAGAAGTTGTCAGTTCTCTTGGGCATGCAGGTATGGTATTGCTGCATCATTAATACCACTTTAACCTTTTGAACAAATGCCAAACTTTTTCTGAAAAAGCTGCACTATTGCGGGTTTTCAGTAGGATAGGGTTTCTCCACATTCTTGCTGTTGTCCATCCTCTGATGTAAAGCCATCCTCAGGATCATGAAGGGATCTCATTGGGGTTTTGATTTGGATTTCCAAAGGACTGATGGTGTTGAATGTCTTTTCATGAATACATTATCCATTTTATGTAATCTTGAAAAGAAATAATTTTTATATTTTAATTAGTTTGGTTTTGGGAGAAATGTGGGGGAATTGGTTTGGGGGCCACACCTGGTAACGTTCAGGAGTTAATCCTAGCTCTGCACTCAGGAATTACTCTGGCAGTGCTTTGGAGACCTATAGGATGATCTGGGGACCATATAGGATGCTGCAAGGCAAGTGCCCTACCCACTTGCTGTACTACCTCTACAGTCCCACAATTTTTATTTTGGTTTTGGGAGGTTGGGAGGCAGGGTAAGAGAAAGGAGATTTTGGGTCACATCCAGTGGTATTCAGGGTCTACTCCTGGCTCTGTACTCAGGAGTCACTCTTGGCTCTGCTGTGTAAGGGATTGAACCAGGGTTGACTGCTTGCAAGATAAGCACCTTCTGTACTATCTCTCCAGTCCTTAATTTATTCTGTGGTGCTGGGAATCAAATCTCACAGGCCTCACACATGCAAGGCTGGTACTATACCCCATAAACTGCATTCCTAGCCCTTGAGAAATATTCATACATACACATTGCTAGATGCTCAGCTGAGACTTCTTTGTTATATTGTCACCTCTGTCCTGATTTACTGGGGAACATATGGGGTAGGGAGCCCACAGCCTTTCTTTCCCACTGATCCTCTACTGTTTATTCCTGCCCCCTTTCACACATACACACCATCCTGTGCCAACTCCACTTCTGAGAAGTGGGCTTAGCAACACCCGAGAAGTTTCATATGTACTGTAGAGAGTACAGCGTGTGCCGCACAATTCTTTTCTAGCAGATGGTCATGAACTTTTCCGAGGAGATCATTCTTTTCCTGCTGTTTACTGCAGTGTCCCCTTTATTATAAAACAAGTGACTACGTATACCCTGTCTGAATCAATCCCCCAACCTCACAGATGCATCATCCAACAGGGAAGAAGACAGGAAGAAAACTGCCACAACAGAGCACAATTCCTTCTGCCCCTGAAGGAAGTGCAGAGGGATGATGACAGAGGCTCCTCACTGGAGAACCTCGCTCAGTTCAGCAGTTGGTGGATGGAGAAGAATGCTCCCGGAGGAATTAACACTAAACTAAGTGAAACAGTGAGAGGAATGAGCCAGGGGAGAGTGGGAGGAAAGGAAGTGAGACAGAGGAGGGCTCTGCAGAGAGAAGCTTCAACTTAGCAGCTGTGCACAGGAAAGGTGTGAGTGGTTGGTCAGGGATGGAGTTGGGGGGGGGGGGGCAGAAAGGGGAAAGGATAACAACTCCAGTATGCAGGCAACAGGGAGGCCCAGAGAGACTCAATACATGTGAGCTCATGCTTTGCACACAGAAGGCCAGGATTCAGTTCCCACACTACATGGTCCCCTGAGTATGACCGAATCCCATGAACCCCAAGTTAGACTTATCTCCTGAACATTACCATGTTTGACCCCAAAACCAAAAGTTATTAAGTCAGGGGCTGGAGTGATAGCACAGCGGGTAGGGCACTTGCCTTGCACGTGGCCGACCCGGGTTCGATTCCCAGCATCCCATATGGTCCCCTGAGTACCACCAGGGGTAATTCCTGAGTGCAGAGCCAAGAGTGACCCCTGTGCATCGCTGGGTGTGACCCAAAAAGAAAAAAAAAGGAAAAAAAAGAAAAAAGTTATTAAGTCATTTAAAAAGCAATAAAAGGGCCGGAGCGATAGCACAGCAGGTAGGGCACTTCCCTTACATGTAGACAACCTAAGTTCGATCCTCATCATCCCATATGGTCCCCTGAGCCCTGCCAGGAGTGATCCCTGAGTGCAGAGCAGGAGTAAGACTTGAGCACCACTGGGGGTAGCCCAGCACATACACACACACACACACACACACACACACACACACACACACACACACACACGGCAATGAGTAGAGAAGCATTGAAGATTCTTGAGCGCCAGAGAGATAATTCAGAGTTTAAGGTGCTTGTTTGCACACAGCCAACTCTGGTTCAATTCCCAGCACTGAATCTGGTACCCTGAGCACAGCCAAGAGTGATCCCTCAGCAAAGATCCAGAAGTAAGCCCTGAGCACCACCGGATGTGGCAAAAAATAAATAAATAAATAAAACTTCTCACTGAAGGAAGGAGCACTGAAGCGACGAAATCCCATCTGGGCTTTCATCCTCTGCAGTGTACAGCATGCACTCATGTAGGAGGTCGGAGCCTGGGGGCTGGCAGAACAATCTCAAGTCTATTGCACAAGTCGCAGGCACATCTGTGTATCTGTTCGTTTCTAAAAGCCTTTTCTAAATCGCCCTGGAATTGTCAAGTTTTGTTGTTCTTTTTCTTTTTTAAGTAGCACTTTGTGGGTGTGCAGCAGCCCAACAAAAATGTCGGCAGGAATCGTCTCGGGGCCCACTGGTGGAGCACACAGCACGGGCATTGTCTTGGCTCTGTAGCCCTTTGTCCCAGGACACCCCATTCCTCCGCACTCAGAAAATTTTCTGGCAAAGAGACAAATTGCTGTGGGTCAGCAGATCCTACTGGCCGGGCGCTGATAGTCTGCCTGTGGGAGAAGCAGGTAGGAACCGCGCTGACCTTCAGGGCTCCTGTGACATGAAACCCCTCATTGTCTGATTACAGTCCGGGTTTGGGAAGAGAGGCTGGTACAGCTCAAACCGTCTTTTATGTGACGTTTACCTGGGCCTACTGTTGCCTTGAAAAACTTCTGCCATTCTTTACTGGTCTGGGAGAAATGTAACAAGCAACTTGTTCAGACTTTTTAGTGTTTCCCTTCTTGCCTTGAGAGGCACATGGGAGTCAAAGAGATTAAACAAATATTAACCTTTGAGTATTTACAGTCTCACATGGGGTAATTCTGCCTGGGGCTGAAACAATAGAACAGTGGGGAGGACTGCCGGGAGTTTCCTTATAGTCCCCCAAGCCTGCCAGGAGTGAGCCCTGAGCACTGCCAGGTGTGGCTCCTCCAAAAAAGAATGAAGCAGTTCTCCCCTAATGGAAACAAACAAACAAACAACAACAAAACCGAAGAGCTAGTACATATGGCCAACCTGGGTTTTATTTCCAGCATCCTATAGGGTCTCCTGAGCACTCCAAGTGTGGTTCCTGAACTCAGCCAGGAGTAACTCCCAAGCGCTGCCAGGTGTGGGCCCACACTCCTAAAAAACAAACAAACAAAACAAAACAAAACCAAAAAACGGAAAGGGTCAGGAATATGGCTCAAGAGCAGAGCACCTGCTTTTCATGTGTGACAGACCATGTTTGATTCCCAGCACCCTCAAAAGGAGGAGTGGGGGCAAGTAGTGGGGCCAGGTCATGATGCAAAGGGCTTTGCAGGTTTGACTGGGGGTGGGGGGCACTGCTAGGTATGGCCCACATCCAAAACAAAAACAAAGAGGAGGAAATAGAGGGGCTGACTTGTCTCCTTCTTGCTTCTAGGTTCCCACATCGTTTTCTCATCCTCAACATTCAGGGCTCTATATCTTCCTTGGCCACATGGAGTCCCTCCTAACTTTATTAATGTTTTCCACTTCACCCTGAATCTCTAAAGCCTGAAAGGAGCCAGGACAAAGGAAAGAAGGAAGAGAGGAGTGAGGATGGTCTCTCCTGGGTCCCCAGGCCCTCCAGCTCACAGAGAGCCAACTCTTCTCCAGCACTCACCTCCCTCGCTCCCCCTTTGCTGCAGGCAACAGGAAAAGCTAGACGCCATGCAGAGGGTAAGCGTGAGGAGTTACCAATTGAACTTTGGAATCAGGGAAATGGGGTTCAGTGGTAGAGCAAGGTAGGCCTTGCATGGCTGAGGCCCAACGTTTGATCCCAGCCCCGTAAGAAAGAAAAACCAGAAATTCACTCGTGTCCTGACTTGGGTGTGATGTGGGTAATGGAGTCAGAATTTCTCATCTCATCACCTGGAGTGTTGTGGAGTAATGGTGGTGGCGGTGTTGTTCAAAGGCCACCAGACATTGCCTGATGGAGCTGGGGATCAGACCTAGAACCTCTAGGGGGCCTGAGAGCTAGTACAGCAGGTAGGGCATTTGTCTTGCACACAGCCAACCAAGATAATCCCCTGCATGCCAGATGGTCCCCTGAGCACCTCTAGGAGTAATTACTGAGTACAGAGCTAGGAGTAATTCCTGAGCATCTCTATCCCCTCCCCAAGCCAGCAACATCCCTGGCCCACGGTCTAGTGTGTGTGTGCACACGCTCATGAATGTACATGCTCTTTCTTCTTTTATCACTTTTTTGAGTGGAGGGAGAAGAGTGGTAACCAGAATAAAATCTCTGGATCTTCTGCCCTCCTTCCATAAGAAGGTGCTGTTTCTCTTGCTTCATTCATTTCTCTTCCCCTCTCTCTAGGGCCCTCTCCAGTCAGACTCTCAACAGCACCTCTGCATTCAATTCCCCCCACCAAACTCCCCTAGCCCCCTGCTTCCAGCAGCCACCCAAGCAACACGAAGGAAGGAACGTGTCACTCTTCTCTCCCTGGCTTCCGGTGCCCCCTCCAGCTTTGCTTCAAACCCCAGTTCTTCCTTTTGTCTCCTCTGTGGGCTCCTCCTCTCACCGCCCCTAAATAAGGTGCCTCAGGGCTTGGTCTCTGACTTCTTGGCTCCGTGACTCCCTTGGCAACTCATCTAATCCCATGATTTAAAATCCACCATGTGCTAAAGAGGGTGCAACAGGCTAAAGACATGCTTTGCATGTAGGAGGCTCAGATTCAATGTCAGCACCCCTAGGAGATACTCCTGAGCATGGAGTTAGGAGTAGCCCTGAACACCCCAAGGTACCCCCAAACAAAAAAACAGCCACATGCTTCAACTCCTGTTCAGAATTCTCCCACAAATTCTAGGCATAAGCAGCCACTATACCACTTACTGTCGCCACTCAGACATCAAACAGCCATCTCAAACACAGTCCAAAACAAACTCTAGGATTTTTCCACCTCACTACTGCTCCCCGAAACTTCCTGTTCAGTGAACAACCATTCCTTTCTTCCAGGGCTCAGGCCAAAACCCTCAGCAGCACCTATTTTTCTCACAGATATCCAGTAAACTCTCTGCTATCTCACCTCTCTAACCTCTCTCCTCTCCCAGTTCGCAAATTGCAAATTGCTTGAACTTTTGTTTGTTTTTTGGCTTTGGCTTTGGGGCTACAGTCAGCAGTGTTTCGGACTTAATATGTGGTGGCAATTCGAACTTAATATGTGGTGGCAATAAATATGTATATATATGTCTATATGTGTGTATATATGTATATATACACACACATATATGTGTGTGTATATATACACGTGCATATATATGTATATATGTGTATATACACACATATAGGCATATATGTGTGTTGGTAATATATGTATATATGTGGGTACATATACATATATATACATACATACAAACATGTGGTGCTAGGGGGTGAGGGATGAGGCAGCCACATGCAAGGGAAGTGCCTTAACCCCTGTCTCTCTGGCCCTACTCTTTTTGTGGGGTGAGCTTTATTTAAGCCACATGTGACTGTGCTTGGGGCTACTCCTGGCTCTAAGTCCAGGGTCATCATTAGCAGTAGCCAGGAAACCATGCAGTGCTGGGGATAGAAACTGGACCTCCCACATGCACAGCTGAGCCCTTTGAGCCCTTCTAGGCCTGTCTCTTTTCTCTTTTTTGTGGATCTTTTGATAACAAATGTTTCTAATTTTATCACATTTATCTACTTATTTATATACTAATTTTATATTATTTATATACTAATTATTTATATACTAATTTTTCTTTTGTTTAATTTTGTTTGGTGGTCATATCCAATAATGCTCAGGGGCTCTTCCTGGCTTAAGAGTGACCCATGGGGGTGCTCAGGGGACTAGATGCTTGCCGTGTCAAGGGTTTGAACCAGGGTCAATGAGACACATGGCAAATATCTTAACCCCTGTACTATCACCTCGATCCCAATCATTGTTTTCCTGCTCATTGCATTGAGTTCATTGTTCTCACCCCCATAAGTGGTTGATCAAATGCCTTGTCTTCTCACTTATCTCCTTAATGATAAACACAAAGGTTGCCTTCCAACTCCTACTACACATATAGCATGGTATGAGCTTTCTCAAATAGATCCTACCATCTGTGTGAGAAGTCTTTTGAACTTCAGAAATGAAAGATGGAGGATATGGGATGGTTTACATGCCCGGGAGTAGAATTTTGAGTCATAAGACACACATAGGTAATTAAGTTGAGTAAACACAGCCAAAAGGCCTCTCAGAGAAAAAGCTTACAGAATTAAAACTGGGATAAGCAATTTATGGGTAATCCTTCTTTCACCCTGTCCTTGCTGACTCTTTGAATTACCTTCGGTTTCTAACATTCGTTTTAACTTGATCTATCTGATTACCAGGTTCAGTGAGATTTTAGTTCTATATGTTGTATTTTTTTTTGAGTGGCAGAGTGGAAAAATCACATTTTTGATATTAAAATTTTTAAGTCATATATTCACACTCACTCATTCCCCATATCAGTTTTCTCCTGGACTTAGTTCTCTTGTTTCATCCTTTCTTTAGTATAAAGCACAAAGATATTTCAAAGGTCTTCATGTTCCAGAATTTCTGAAGACTGACTAAATAATTGATTTTACTTTAGCTTTTAAATGGCAGTACAGCTAGAGGTAAAATGATAATTTCAAAGTGCTTTTCTTTCAACACTTTGAAAATATTATGACATTGTCTTTGTATTAAGAAGTCATTTTGTATGTGTGGGTCAGTGGATAACACATATGCAATGGATAACACATATGACTACAGATCAGAAGTCATTTTGTCAGTCATTTGGCCAGGAGATCCTCCTTCCCCATGAACCAGTCTCCCTAAAAGGGTCAGACAGGCCTTTCTCAAGATACCCTCATGTGGTCTCTTCCAGAAGAGTCCCTTTTTGGGGGGACTCAGGATTCATGGCATGCCTGTGGCTTCAGGTGAAACGTGTTCTGCCACTGTTATTGTCACTACAACTGTGATGACTGAGGCTGGCACAATCGCTTTTCATGGACACAGGGTAGCCATGCTCACAAATTTAGCTGCAGTGTTGCTGGAGGTTGCACACTTTATTGGGGTGCAACAGAGATCACACACTTTTTGTTGTTGCCCAGGAATTCCAATGGCAGTGCCACTAGGATTGCACTTAGCACGTGGGGTCGTAGCAGGAATCAAGCTCAACACCTTCAAGGCAGACTTTCTTACCACTGAGTTATCTCCATGCTCCTTGTCCCATTTATCTTTCTAATTATACTACCATATATAACATGTTATAAATTGATTTTCTTCTCTGATGTGTATAGGGCTGCTTTGTTTATTCAACACGTCCAGGAGCTGTACATTTGAGTGTGGTATGCCAGAGGCTAACTGTTATAGCACTGGGGATCATGCCAGTAGTGTCGTACTGCTGGGGATCTTACAGCCCCACACACATGCAAATGCAGTGCAGGTGCTCTACCACTGAACAATATCCCTGGGTCTTCCTTTTATTTTTCCTTACCATTTGCTTTTGTTTTGTTATGTTTTGGGGTTTTTTCTTGAACCACACCTATTGGTGTCTGGGGAACCATAAGGAATGCCAGAGATAGAACTGGGGTCAGCCACGTGCAAGGCAAGTGCCTTATCCACTGTACACTATACTGTCTCTCCAGCCTGTATTTTTGTTTTACGCTTTGGGTTTGTTTGTTGGTTTGTTTGTTTGGCTTTTTCGGTCATACCCGACAATGCTCAGGGGTTACTCCTGGATTTTCACTAGGAACTACTCCTGGTGGTGCTCGGGGAACCATATGGGATGCTGGGAATCAAACACAGGTTGGCCGCGTGCAAGGCAAACGCCCTACCCACTGTACTATTGCTCCAGCTCCATGTTTTTTTGTTTTGCTTTAGTTTGAGGCCACACCTGGCAGTGCTCAGGGTTTGCTCCTCACCCTGAGCTCAGAGATTACTCCTATAGGACCATATGCAGTGCTGTGCTAAGACCAAACCTAGGTCAGATGTTTGCAAGGCCAGCAACTTGCTTGTTGTACTATCTCTCTGGCCCCACATTCCTGAACCTTCTAATGCTGTTTTGACTATTCAGCCAGGTGGAAAAAAACACAGGGATGGGGAATTTTCCCTGGGCCCCAATAAATAAATGTATACATATATATGTACACTTACATATAGTTTGTGTATATATATGTATATGTACATACATATATGTATATGTACATATACGTGTGTGTGTATATATATATGTACATACCGAAAACCTCCAGAACCCAGCCACAGCCATGCTCAAGGCCACTCTTCACATGCTTGGATCAGCCTCACGCATGAAGGAACTAGTAGAGGAACCCAGGTATGTGGGACCTGTGGCTGAGATCTCCAAGCCTGCTCGGATTGGGATTCCTCCACCCAGATTCCCCATTTTCCAGTAATTTGGCAGTCACACCCACAAACTGCCCCCAGGCGCCATGTAATCTCATCAACAGCCAAGATCCAGAGACTATAAAACAAAGCTCCCAGAACACAGTGACACAGTATTTCCTCTGTCCCTCTCAGAGAGCCCAACAAGCTACCAAGAGTATACCGCCTGCACAGCAGAGCCTGACAAGCTATTCGTGGCATACTCAATATACCAAAAACAGTAGCAAATGATGGTCTTCATTCCCCTGACCTGAAAGAGCGCCCAATATGCCATTGGGGGGGAGGTATACCGTGATTCTTGGTGGTGGAATATGTGCACTGGTGAAGTGATGGGTATTTGAGCATTGTATAACTGAGACTTAAACCTGAAAACTTTGTAACTTTCCACATGGTGATTCAATAAAAGAATTTTTAAAAAAATGCCATTGGGCTACACTAGCATGTGACAGGGACGAATGGAGACGTTACTGGCGCCTGCTTGAGCAAATCAATGAACTACAGGATGAAAAAAGTGATCAGTGACACAGTGATACAGTGATATATGTATGTATGCGTATGTATAAATATATACATACGTAAATCACTGTATATATATGTGTATGTGTGTAGATATATATATTATATATATATATATATATATATATATATATAGTTTGGAGGCCATGCATGGTGGTGCTTAAATCTGCCTTCAGGGGTCACTTCTGGCAGTACTCAGAGAACCATATGGTGTATTGGGTATCCAACCCAGGTTAGGCACATGCAAGGCAATTGCACTACCTGCTGTACTAACTCTCCAACCCCCTCTCCATATTTTGTTAAATTTGTAAAATACTAAATAAACTATGCTATCTTTTTATCCATGGTGCATGGAATTGAACCCCGAGTCTTAGACTAGCAGAGCATGTACTCTATCACTGAGCTCCATCTCCAGCCCCCAAGTCTGCTACATCTTAGTGGGGGGAAACAGCTCTTACCCAAACTCAGAGGAACTGTTACAGAAATCTGACCACAAATCAGACACAGGCACCTGCAAGACTAGCAGGAGAGCCAGCTTTAATTATGCATTCGGACTCAACCATGATAATGGTTCACACAGAACTTAATTTGGGTTAGATACAGGATACACCAATTTTTTTAGAACAATTTTCTCATCTGATATACACAATGGTTACTAACATATACAGCACTTGGTACAATCAGGATGAATATGTTGTTTTAAGGTCCATATCGATGTTTCATAATTATTTCTGTGACCCTTCTTGGTCCTGCTCAAGCAGCCAGATCAGTTTGGCTCTTCTGCTCTTTTCTAATTATAACTTTATGACTTATGACTTATTCATCTTTTCCCAGCTCTTAGGATGGGTCATTCAGAGGTCCTGCCTCTAGTTTCCCACTTCTCCTTATTCTCTTAAAAAAAAAAAAAAAAGGATGGGGGTTCCCTTTCTGTTCCCTTTCTGTATTTCCCAATACAGTACCAGGGTTAAGGCATTTGACTTGCATGTGGCCAACCCCAGTTCCATCCTTGGCCCAAATACTCCCCCACAAAATGCTCTGAACATGCCCCAACTCAACTCATGACCCTACACTCTTTCCTTATCTCACCTCATTTCTGCTCTCAAGAAGGAACTCCTTTTCTGATTGTTCCTTGTTTTAAAATTAATTTTATCAGAAATGCATGCTTTCCTAATACATTATTTAATATTGCTAGGATTTCTTCTGGCTTATTATAAATTCATTCACATGGTTCACAGACTTCTGCAACTTAGTTTCCTTTTCGTGGGGGACATGCCTGGTGATATTCAGGGCTTACCCCTGGCTCTGCACTGAAGGATCACTGCTGGCAGAGGCTCAGGAGACCACATGTGGTGCTGGGGATTAAACCTGGGTCGACCACGTGCAAGGCAAGCATCCTACCTGCTGTACTGTCTCTCTGGCCCCACCTTGTTATTTATTTTATCTTGTTTTATTCACAATTCTTTTGTTTCGGGCTTACTCCTGGTTTAGTGCTTGGGGACCATACAGTGCTGGACAATGAACCTGGGATTCCCTCAAGCAAAGCATGTGCGTCAACCCTTTGAGCCATCTTCTCAGCCCCTCTACAGATGTTTAACATGTTAATGTTAAAAATTCCAACTTACACTATTAGTATTTTTTTTTTTGCTTTTAAATTTCTTACATATTTAGGAAAGGCCAGGGACGTGGCTCAGTGGTAAAGTTCTTGTCTAGGATGTATAAGACTCTGGGCTGATTCCAGTCACCACAAACAAACAAACAAACAAACAAAAAACTATTTAAAGGGGCCAAGGAGATGCTCAAAGGGCTAGAGTGCATGCTTCGCATGTGGGAGTCCTGGATGTGACCTCAAGCAATGCCTAATGTATCAGCAAAAGGAAGGAAAGAAAGTGTGGGGAAAGGGGGAGGAGGAGGGAGGGAGTGAAAGAAAGGTGAAGGAGGGAAGGAAAAAGAGAAAGAAGGAAGGAGAGGAGGGAAGAGAAGAAAGAAAGCAAGAAAGAGAGAGAGAGAGAAAGAGAGAAAGAGAGAGGGAGGGAGGGAGGGAGGAAGGAAAGAAGGGAGGGAGGGAGGAAGGAAGGAAGAAAGAGAGGAAGGGAGGGAGGGAGGGAGGAAGGCAGGAAGGCAGGAAGGAAGGAAGGAAGGAAGGAAGGAAGGAAGGAAGGAAGGAAGGAAGGAAGGAAGGAAGGAAGGAAGGAAGGAAGGAAGGAAGGAAGGAAGGAAGGAAGGAAGAGAGTAGAGGGAGGAGAGAGAGTAGAGGGAGGAAGGAAGAGGCAAGGTAGTTTCCTTATTCTCTTTAAAGAAAGGAGTTCCTTTTCTGTGAATGGTTTCTCTATGGGCGGTGCAATTAAACCCTTGCTCTATATGATTGGTTATTCACATTAGTGAACACTGGTGTGTTGGTTATAGATATGATTAGTGTATACTATCTCCCTAACCACAGAACATCTGGTTGCATGTTTGACTTGTGAGTTAAACAAGCCTAGTTTGTTGGTAAGATGCAGTGGCCTTCCTTGGTATTTAACTTGAGTTGTGGGCCACTTTTGGCCACCACTAGCAAAATGGTAAATAGGCTGAGGATGAAGAAAATTGATTCAATCCTCTTGGGTGCTTCCTCCTCATGACTAAATTCAGGCAAGACTGAAAGGTATTCATTGCCAAAACAGGAGTGATTCCTGAATGCAGAGCTAAATTAGTAATTCCTGAATGCAGAGTAACCTCTGGGCATCACCATGTGTGGCCCAAAAACAAACAAACAAATAAAAACAATAGCACCAGTCATACTTATGAAACCCAACTAAATTAAATTAAATTTCCTTTAAAGTAAATTTACCCCATGGTCCACAGAGATAGTGCAATGGTAAAGGCACTTGCCTTGCACATGTCTGACCTAAGTTCGATCCCCAGCATCTTATATGGTCTCCCAAGCATTGCCAGGAGTAATTCCTAAGTGCAGAGCCAGGAACAACCCCTGAGTATTGCGGGGTGTGGCCCCCAAACTAAACAACACAACAACAAAAATTAGATTTCCTCTTTTAAGGACTCTACTGCCAAACATCATCACATGAGGTAGTGGGGTTAGGGCTTCAAACTATGAATGGTGGGGAGGAGGGGTGTTGGAAGAGGGGGAAAGCACACAGTTCAGTCATAATATCTCCATAGATATTTTTGTGAGTCCTCAATTATCTAGTGTGTTGAAGGCATTAACATAAAGCTGACATAATATGCTTTCCCAAGTTGTAAATGCTGTTCTTTTAAGACCCTACATAAAAGAAAGGTACTATCACCTAAATACAAGAGGACTAGACAGCAGTAGAGGGCATGCCTTGTATGTATGAGACTCTAAATGTGGTTCTGAAGGAAAGAGGAGAGGAGACAGAGGGAGGGAGAAAGGGAGGAAGACTGGTTCCCAATTATGGTTCCTCATTACCTCTCTAATAGTCTGATGGGCATTACTCCTCTTCCAACCCTGAATATAGTATCTGAGGGGATTTTCTATGGGAGAGAAAACAGATAATTACATTTTTTTCCTTTCATGCCTGTTGCTATTTGTTATTTTTCTGCTATAAGCTCCCTAAGAACATCTTAAACTTCCTTGTTTATCTAGAACACTATACTGAACATACAGTTAGAATTCAGATTAAAACCAGTCAAACCGGGGCTGGAGCGATAGCACAGCAAGTAGGGCGTTTGCCTTGCACGCGGTCAACATGGGTTTGAGTCCCAGCATCCCATATGGTCCCCTGAGCACCGCCAGGGGTAATTCCTGAGTGCTGAGCCAGGAGTAACCCCTGTGTATCGCCAGGTGACCCAAAAAGCAAAAAATAAAATAAAATAAAATAAATAAAACCAGTCAAACCATTATATATATATATATATATATATATATAATATACGGCAGAACCTTGGGGTGAGAGAGATGGTACAGCAGATTGGGTGCTTGCCTTACATGAGTTGGATCCCAGGCATCCCATATGATCTAGCACTTCCAGATATAATTCCTGAGTATAGAGCTAGGAGAAACCCCTGAGCATCATCAGGTAGCACTGAGGCACTGTAGTCCCATTGTTCATTGATTTGCTTGAGTGGGCACCAGTAATGTCTCCATTGTGAGACTTGTTACTGTTTTTGGCATGTCAAATATGCCACGGGTAGTTTGCCAGGTTCTGCTGTGCTGACGGAATACTCTCGGATACTCTCAGTAGCTTGCCGGGCTCTCCGAGAGGTACGGAAGAATCAAACCCGGGTCGGCCGCATGCAAGGCAAACACCCTACCCACTGTGCTATATATATATATATATATATATATATATATATAATAGCAGAGCACATCTATATAGCATAGCACATCTATATATATATATGTGTGTGTGTTATATATACATGTGTACATATATATAGCATAGCACATCATCAGGTATGATCCAAAACAAAAACAAAAACAAAAGCAAACAAAAAATGACATGTCCTTACATACATATTTCTGTCTTTTTAAACTTTATTTAAACACCATGGTTTACAAAGATGTCCATAATATAGTTGTTAAGAGCATTAATGTTCCAACACCAATCCTAAGACCTTCCTTCCACCCTTGTCCCCAGTTTTCCACCCAGCCCCAAGCCTGCCCCGTTAGCAGGCACAAAATAATTTATTTTACATCGCGTGTCACAACTAAATGGCTAACAGAATTACCAAAAAATAGTTTAGTAAAAGAAAATTTGTGAAAATTGTTCTATCTCACCATGGGGTCATTAAGTGATTGTGTGAGGGTTTACTAAGCTGTTTGCTGCTAGTTGAGCCTTCTGTGTTATTGTTTTTGTTTATTGAGCGTCTGTGCTACTTTAGTCGGCTTCTACGCTCCTTTCCCATATCATGTGATGGGCTCCTGCTGGGATTGTGGAATATGCTCAGCAGCATATGTGGCTGTGCCCTCCAGGAACTCCAGGATCTGCGGGACTGGACAGATGAGTCTACAGAGCAGCAGCTGTGGGGGTAGGTGTGGCTGCCAGAGCTCCCAGAAGGACTAGGGGCAGGGGGAGGAGAGGCTGCCTACCCCCATTCCAAGAAGACCCCTGAGTTTTCAGCCTAAAACCGGCATACCGGAATTTTCATTGGTTTAGCCCCTCTGCAGAGATTAGTCATGAAGCAGGGCTGCTGGCATGGTGGTGGCAGTGGGGTGTGGGTGCTGCAGCTGGGGCAGCCTGCCCCCCTCCCCAGGGAGCCTTAGAGTTTTCAGTCATGAGACTAGTGTGCCCATGGATTTTAGCGGCTTATCTTGCAACTCTTCAGAGATTAATCATGAATCTAGAAAGCTGATCCCAAGAGTTTATAAAGAGGTGGCTATGGGATCCTTAAATAGTTTTTTCTAATGACAAGTTCCGACCAAAGAGGAGTGTTAACCTGAGGGGGTAGAACGCCATCTAGCGACTCTTATTATGAAGAGTAGAAAAGTAGGATTATTTAAAAATTCCCTACTTCATGTCCTATATATTTGATAGTTATATATGACAAAATAAAAAAACTAGAAATTTTGTGCCTTAATTTTATGATATATTAACTGTAAGTTCAATTGCGTATTTATTTCCCTTTATTGCCAACATATTTCTTTTAACATCAGACTGAATCTGACTATTGAAAGAAAGGAAAAGCAGTAACTGGCAATGCCATAAAGTTACCCATATGATTGACACTCATCCTGTCCCTTGATGCCCTGTCAGTGTATGACGTCCTAAATCCTGTCCCTTGCTGTCTGCTTGCCTCCAGTGTTATAATGACCTGTTCTTGTCCCCAAGCCATGGTCTGTTTGGTGTACACTTTCTTAATCTGAGGTCTTGTCGCTGGGCCTCTCTAGGTCTTTCCTTAGTCTCTAGCCACAGTCATATGGTGTGGATGAGACCCCTGAAGTGGTTCTATCTGTCTGGGGCTAGGAGCCATGTATGGTTGTGCTATTTGTTCAGGCACAGGTGAGGATAGAAGAGAGAGCGAGGGAGAGGTAGATGAATGCAAGACAAGTGCCTTAACCCATGTACTATCTCTCCAGCCCCTCACATTCTTGTTGTCTCCTTCAACACTACATGGGGGAAACTGTTTAACCAACAGAATACTGTAAAAATTTTGGTATATAGGAAGAAGCCCCACGTGGGGGCAGGTTGAAGAAACCCTATAAAAGACACCTTGAACAAAGGAAGAGCGCGCATATGCTGCCTGAGCCCATGTGCTGCTTGTGCCCATGTGGCAGAGCACATGTGGTGCCCGAGCACATGTGTTGCCCACATCTTCCCCCTAGAGATGTGTACTTTCATGCTTTCGTGTCCAGTGCTAGGATGTGTGTAGATCTTCCTCCACCCTTGGAGAAGCCCGCATTCTCTCTTCAGTGCATTATTCTTACTATTCTCTCTCCTACTTATCCCTTCCTCCTTCCCTCAGAAACCTCTGAATAAAATCTATTTACTTCAAAAAAAAAAAGAAATTTTGGTATATAACTTCTTTTTCATCTATTTGTTTTTGGGTCACACCTAGCTGTGCTCAGTGGATTTTGTGCTCAGAAATTACTCCTCGTGGTGCTCAGAGGATGATATGGGATGCTGGAGATCGAACCCCTATTGGCTGCATGCAAGGCAAGCACCCTACCTGCTGTGCTATCACATCACTCCAGCCCCTGTACATGACTTCTGAGGTTGAATTCAGTCCTGCTCTCTTTTGGATCTTCTGCTTGGGGGAAGCCAGCTCCACAACACAATGAAGCTGAGAAACTGAGACCCTTTGCCAAAAGCCCTATGAGTGAACCTTCACAGAATCATCTGCCAGTGCCAGCTCACTGGAAGCTAGCCATCATCTTGACTAATTCCTCTTGTGAGACCTTGAGCCAGAACAACCCAAATTATCTACTTCCGATTTTGGATGCAGGGAAACTGTATAGAAAACATTTATTATTTTAAGTTAGTTGGCGAAAGATAATAAACTAGTACATTCACTGATGGACTCCTACACACCGTCCACCAGAGCCAAAAGCATCACCTTTTATCCATCAGTCAATTACATATTAGTCATTGTATTATTTTATTCTATAGTTTGTTTGGCAAGTTTGTGTTTAATTTTTAAGGCACTGTAGGAAGATTGTTGGCCCCATTTTTCTTGGAACTGTGGAGATGAAAGAAAAAGGCGAATGATAGAAACAAAAGTGGGTGGTAACAAACAAACACTGGTGAGGAAATTATAAAAACTGCGACTGAATTTTTTCCCTGTGATCTTTGGTCAAACTTAGCTGTGTTCAGGGCTCCCTCCTGGTTCTGTGCTCAAAGGTCATTCCTGGCAGGTTTATATGGGGTGTTAGATCAAATCTGGGTCAGCTACATACAAGATAAGCACCTTACCCACTGTACTATCTCCCCTGTCGCTTATATATAGTTTTTTTAAATTAAATTTTTATTATTTCTTAAAATCAGGGCAATAAGGTCAGGTAGATAGTATAGGGGTTAAGCATGCAGCTGACCCCAGTTTAATCCCTGGCACCCACTCAACACAGAGGAAGGAATAAGGAGTAGGCCCTGAGCACTGCTGTGTATGGGGGAAAAAAAAACAAAACCAAAAATAGGCCAGGAGAGCCCACAGCATACTTTTGTTTTGGTTTTTGGGGAACATAACTTGCAGTGCTAAGTGGCTACTCCCTATCTTTCCAGCCCCTAACTTTTTGTCTATTTTAAATAGGGACATGATTTAGTAGCAAACATGTAAACAAAATAAGAAGACAAAATCAAGTGCTATTAAGTGCTATGAAGAAAAATAAAGCAAGGTAGGTCTGCAGAACTTTTTTCTTTGTTTTGTTTGGGGGGTGGCACATCCAGGAGTGTTCAGGGGTGATTCTTGAGGTACTTGGGAACCAGAGTTAGCCATGTGTAAGGCAACAGTCCTATTACCCTGTACTATCTCTCTGACCCAGAAGAAGTAGCTTTTAAAATCTGGTTGAAAAAAGTGACTTTAAAAATTAAATTTCCCCCTTCTTTTTGTTGTTGCAGTGATAGGGGGCGGGGAGCAGGTGCAGTGTGAGTTGTACATTTGGTGATCAACTTGTAGCACCATACTGTTGCCCGTGGCTCAGTAAAGTGGGAAGGAGTGAGGAAAGCAGATTCAAGGAAAGACTGCTTCCACTCACTGGTGGACCACCTCAACCACCCGCCCTCCAGAAAATGCCTGGCTTGGGTCAGGACTAGTCTGAGTCTGCTATGGGCACCTACATGGCAGGAAGATGCTTACTTCCTGCCACCCCCAGGGGTAGCTATCAAGTTATGTCTTAAATCCACTTGTTTTGCACTGCATGGGAGATGATCCCTGCCACCAAATTATTTGGGGTGCTGTGGACTCAGGCTGGAGCAAGGAATTGCTTTTTTGCAGAAGAAGAAAATCAGTCCTAACCTTGACAGAGGTATTCTGGGTCTGTCACCTTTCCTTCACAGAAAAAGAATTCAGGAGGAGGCACATTAGTGAAGCAATATAGTTTGTATTGAATGAAACTTACTTTAAAAGATATGAGAGGAGGGGTTGGAGCAATAGTGCAGTGGGTAAGGTGTTTGCCTTGCATGTGGTCAACCCAGGTTTGATCCCTGGAACTCCATATAATGCCCAGAGCTTTACCAGGAGTGACCCCTGAACACAGAGTCAGGAAGAAGTCCTTAGTACTGCTGGGTGTGACCCAAATGAACAAACAAAAATAAAAACATAAAGAAAAAGATGTGAGAGGAAAGACAGAGAGAGGAAATAAGTACTTAAGAGAGAACATGACTTCTCAGAGTGGAAAAGTAAACAAAGATAAAGAAAGACAAGCAATCGAGATACATGTTCAAGGGAGAACAGGGGCTTGCAGAGTGAGCCTCAAATGGTTTTCAGGAGGAGCTTTTATACAATTCCCAAAAATGATTTTTTCCTGGAGTCCTCTGGAGTAAATCTCAGTGTCCTCACAGGGAAAGCCTTGAACTATTGATTGTCCCTTCATGATCTCATCCCTTGCCCTGTTGATGGTCTTTTTGTAATCAGTTTCTCTTTTTCCAAGGGGTCCACCTTTCTCTGTGTGGGCCTTGGTTTTCAGGAACAGGGTGATGCCTCGACTTCTCTCCAAAGACTTTAGAATTTGCAAGTCAAAGTAATGTGGTTGTCATTCCTTTGGACTACTTCAGGGATAGGCATTTTCTTAAGTTTTATTATTCCCCCAATTACATTACAAGGGCCCCCTAACTATCTGCTCTGCCTGCAACAATACCAGGTTTGGTATTGTTGTGGTTTGGTATTGGTATAGGTGTGGTCACAATCAATAGGGGTAAAGTTCTTTCCCTCAGGGGATGCTGCTTCTAGGACAGATTCTCGTACAGCAAAATGACCTGCCTAAGGGCAAATCCCATGGGTGTGTTTCTCCTCTCCTTGTCCAACTAACATGTAAGCATTCATAATTGTAAAATATTACAAAGATGTGCGCTGGAGGGTAAGATGTGATGCGCTTGCCAGCTCTAAGGGTGGCACTCTCTCTCTCTCTCTCTCTCTCTCTCTCTCTCTCTCTCTCTCTCTCACTCACTTGCTCGCTCGCACCTCTGCTCGCATTCAATGCTCTCGAGCCTCTGTGTATGGACCGAATTGGGATGGCTCCTCCTTGTGCTCTGCTTCTGTGTGTGCCACTGTGCTCTCTTGTTTCTGTCTCTCTATCTTTGTCTCTGTCTCTGTAGTCTCTCCCCTGGTCTCTTCCGACCTCTCTCTGTCTCTGCTTCTGTGTCTTCTCTCTTGCCTCTGTCTTCTCTCTGCCTCTTCTTGCTGTGTCTTCTTCTGTGTCCTGCTGTCTCTTCTGTCTCTGCTGTCTCCTCTTCCCCCACAGTCTTAGTTTATATAGCAATCACATAGGGCAGTGACACAAAGGTGGGTTGAACATTAACAAATCAACAAAGAGGGGTAAAACTACTCCTCCAGGAGATTAACAAAAATCTCATCTAAGGAGATTACTCCAGATTACTAGGAGATCCGATCAAGGGTGGGATCCAAACAAGGATGTGTCAGGGTGTGTCCCTTTCTTCTTTCCTCAGCTAGTAATCCACTTAGTTGTAGTAAATCTACTTCAAATATTTCGAGCAATGTCATTCTGTATGAGCACAGTAAGAGATATATCAGACTTAAAGTTTGGTTCTTCCTGAGGACATTCACTATACATTCCAGACCACAGTCCTCAGGCCAGGTTAGTCTTCCTAACCGCAGTAGGGTCCTAGTCTCATCGTTACTTTTGGATCATGACAGCATTTGTCTATGACCATGCTCTCAATTTATAGTTGAGTATTGTGGCACTTTGGCCTGGCCCATTTCGATGCCAGGGTAGCTCACAGCTTGCCCTGGGTCCATTCTGTCCCTCATCAGGACCCTGCTTTTGGGGTGCTAGGAACTAAGGGCAACTGAGTCAAGAAAGCAGATGCCCAGGAATAAATATTATTGGAGTCAATCAGCTTCCAAGTTACAAAGCATAATATTAACTGTCTTCCTGTGTCCATACAGAAAGGCCATTGTTCTAAAGTAAGCTAAGTTCCCTGTGGCAAGGCTGAAAGGACAAACCCAATGTTATACTACACATACTATTCATCACTTTGTATGGACACAGTAAGAGATACATTAAGCTTATAGAATTGCTCTCCTGGGGCCATCTCAATTTCAGACCACAGTGCTCAGACCAGATTAGTCTTTCCTATCCCTAGAAAGGTCCTAGGCTCGTCTTTGCTTTTGGACAGCATTTGTCCATGATCAAACTCTTAACTTATAGTTAAGAATCGTGGCACTTTGGCCTGGCCCATTTCGATGCCAGGGTAGCTCACAGCTTGCCCTGGGTCCCTTCAGTCCCTCGTCCGGACCCTGCTTTTGGGGTGCTAGGAACTAAGGACAACTGAGGCTTAGGTTGAGAAAGCAGATGCCCGGGAATGAATAATATTTGAAGCCAATTAAATCCCAAATTACAAAGCATATAAGCATGATTGTCTTCCTGTGTCTATACAAAAAGGGGCATTGCTTTAAAGTAAACTATTCAAAAGACATAAGTAGAGGAGAAAGACAGTATTTCACTCATACATATAAAATTTCTGAGGAATCTGACCTTAAAAGTTAACAGAGTCTGATTAGGGGGGAAAGGTGATAGACCAGTTGGGGAAGAAAGCATAGAGAGGAGTTTACAGATAAACGCAGTGGAATGGAAGTGCCTCAGGAGCACTGTGATAAACCTAAGTTTCCTGTGGCAAGGGGAACAGGACATACCAATGTTGTCTTAAAATGTTTAGAGATTATTACCAGATAAACCTAAACTCTTTGTGGCAAGGGAGAAAGGACAAGCCAATGATATCCTACAATGCATGAGGGTTGAGGTGGCAGGAAAATAGTACGGTAGTTAGCAAGCCAGCAAGGACCCACGTGGTGGGCCTGAGAGCTTGGAAAATTCAGGTTTATTACACCAGGTTTGTGTGTGTGTGTGTGTGTGTGTGTGTGTGTGTGTGTGGTGGGGGGAGGGTTCCAGTCTTGGGCTCAAAAGATTGGATCCCAGACAATATTGGGGGTTTGTATATATAAACTGCTGGCAACAAATACAGGAACAGAAATTCTCAAGCATGTCATTTGCAAAGCAAAGCTGAAACTATCTCAAGAAGACGAACATGTTTGGAGTACATTCCACTATTACAAAGCCAGACTGTGACCATCTCAAGGACATCCCAAATGCAACCTGTGGTTACATCATGCAACCCAGATTTAACTGTCTTTGGCAGCTCCTGCTCCTTTAGTGTTAGGCTGTTTGAAATGAGGGCCAGGCCTATTTTCCTCATCAGTTAGGGTGCATACCTAGTGAAAGAGGAATCCTTAGTTTCCCCTTCTAGTGAGACAGAAAGCCACAGTTTCTTCTCTCCAGATGTTCCGTTTCTCCCCATCAACCTGACACATATTCCACCCCAGGGTTCTGTCTCAGCATTCCTGGGGCTTCCCAGGAACAAAAAAGTCTGCCCTGGAATCTAGACTGATGAGGAAACTAAGATAATTGGCAATTAAACCCAGAAGATGTGTTTCACCTTGCCAGTGAAGAAAGAAGCCACAGTTTCCCCTTGTCATCTTTCCCCCATTGACCTGACACATTTCATTCCTAAAGTTCTGCCCCAGCAGTCATAGAAATTATCGGGACCCTAAAACACTGTTCTGGAGCCTAGGTTAACAGGGAGACTAAGATATGGGGTAAAAATGCCCAGAAAGATTTACATCAGCTAGACATCACTGCAATTTTCTGCATCTTTTGTAAACACTTGCTAACTGATAAGGGATGCCAGCAACTCTTAAAAAGGCCTACAAACCCCCCCCCTTACCTCAACTTAGTCCTATACTAAGTTCCTCCCCACTTGGAGAAAAGAGCTCTTTTTCTTTTCTCTTCTACTTTTCACTAAACTTTTTTACTTTCCAGCTCTGAGTCTGAGTATCTTTATTATTAAATATTTTCATTTTTTTAAATATTAAGAACTTAGGAATCATAAATGAACTCTGCCTCACCTGCATCACTAGTATGCCTGAGCCAGGTTCAATTCCAGGCACCAGATGATTCCAGGAGCATACAGCTTTGAGCATTGCCAGGTGTGCCCTGGAGGATCCTAGCTTGATTGGCAAGGGAATCACAGGGCCTTCTGAATACTGCTTGAGAGCCCCCACCCCAAGCCCCCCTAAAAGAGGAGGAGAATTTGTCTATGATTTGGAGAAGAGAACAAAAAACAAATCATTTGTAGACAGCCATAACTAGTTTGGGCTTTGCCTAGATGTATTAAGAATCAACCCAGGTCCTCATACACTGTAGCATTATCATCCCATTGTTCATCAATTTGCTCAAGCGGGCACCAGTAATGTCTCCATTGTGGGACTTGTTGTTGCTGTTTTTGGCATATTGAATACGCCAAGGGTAGCTTGCCAGGCTCTGGTGTGCGGGCGGGATACTCTCGGTAACTTGTCGAGCTCTCTGAGGGGGACAGAGGAATCAAACCTGGGTCAGCCTCATGCAAGGCAAACGTCTTACCCACTGTGCTATTGCTCCAGTCCTAAAAATCTTAGATAGCACAATAAATAGGGCGTTTGCCTTGCACACAGCTGACCCGGGTTCGATTCTTCCATCCCTCTCGGAGAGCCCGGCAAGCTACCGAGAGTATCCCGCCCGCATGCCAGAGCCTGGCAATCAGCCCGTGGCATATTCGATATGCTAAAAACAGTAACAACAAGTCTCACAACGGAGATGTTACCGGTGCCCGCTCGAGCAAATCAATGAGCAATGGGATGACATTGACAGTGACAGTGACCTCAGAGTTATGAATGAGTTGAGTGAGGAAAATGCATATAGTGTGTTGGGCTTTCAGTATCCAGTAGGAAATAAGTGCAGAGAAAAAAAAATTTTAGAAAACTACTCCCAATTTAGAGTGGAGACATCATCCTGGAAGGCAAGGAAAATGTCTAAGAGGTTGTTGCAACTAGACAATTATCCAAATCATCTAAAGAGGCAGTGGAGATTTTAAAAAAATGAATAGGGACTGGAGCAATAGCACAGCGGGTAGGGCATTTGCCTTGCACGCGGCCGACCCGGGTTCGATTCCCAGCATCCCATATGGGCCCCCAAGCACCGCCAGGAGTGATTCCTGAGTGCAGGAGCCAGGAGTAACCCCTGTGCATCGCCGGGTGAGACCCAAAAACCAAAAAAAATAATAATAATAAATAAATTTACAACTTATTACATATTGAGAGGCTTAAAGGCAAGATTTAATGTATAACTTTTATTCAACATATTACTGTACTAGAAGTACTTGTCATAGCAATTAGGCAAGGAAAAAGATATCAAGAGTATTCAGATAGGAAAGGAAGAAGTCAAGCTCTCACTATTTGCAGATGACATGATATTATATTTCGAAAATCCTAAAAACTGTATCAAAATTCCTACAAAAAGTTCCCAGACAACATATTTGTACAATAAAGTGTCAGTCTACAAAATTAATACACAAAAACCCATGGCTTTTTTATATAAAATAATTAAATGGAAGAAAGACATTTTTTAAAATCCTGTTTGCAATTGTGCCTCAGAATATCAAATACCTTAGAATTAGCTTAACCAAAAGGATGAAAGACCTATGCAAACAAAATTACAAAACACTACTTCAAGAAATAAAGGAGGACACAAGAAAATGGAAACACATCCCCTTCTCATGCATTGGGAGGATTAATATCATCAAAATAATAACATTCCCCAAAGCATTGTATAGATTCAATGCAGCCCCTATAAGGATACCCATGCCATTATTTTAGAAGAAATAAATCAGGGGCTGGAGCAATAGCACAGCTGGTACGGCATTTGCCTTGCATGCAGCCAACCCAGGTTCAATTCTCAGCATCCCATATGGTCCCCTGAGCACCACCAGGAGTAACTCCTGAGTGCAAAGCCAGGAGTAACCCCTGTGCATTGCAGGGTGTGACCAAAAAAAGGAAAAAATAAATAAAATAAGAAATAAATCAAACACTCCTGAAATTCATATGAAACAATAAACCACCCCCCATTAATAGCTAAAGCAATCCTCATCCTTGGGAAAAAGAGGATGGGAGGCATTGCCTTCCTCTACTTCAAACAGTACTCCAAAGTGGTAGCAATTAAAACAGCAGGGTAGCAGAATAAAAAGAGACCCTCAGATCAATGGAATAGGCCTAAAGATCCTGAGACAGATCCTTAGTCTGTCTCAGAGCCGTATATGATCAGTTAATCTTTGATAAAGGAGAAAAAATATGAAGTGGAGCAAGGAAAACGTCTTCAACGAGTGGTGTTGGTAAAACTTGTCAGCTATATACAAAAAAATTAACTCAGACCTCTTTCTAATGCCATGCACAAAAATCAAATCAAAATGGATTATAGATCTTGATAGCAGACCTGACAAGATAGAATTCTACATGACACTGATGCTGATGCTAAAGGCATTTTCAAAAATGCAACAACACTGACCAAGCAAGTGGAAACAAATGGATTACATTAAACTAAGAATGTAAAAGGAAATAATGACCAGAATACAAAGACAGCCACTGAATGGGAAAAATTATTTACCCAACATTCATTTGATAAGGGGTTAATATCTAAGATAGATAAGGCATAGGTAGAACTTTACAAAAAACATACAAACCGATCAAAAATTGGGCAGAAGAGATGAACAGAAACTTCCTCACAGAAGAAATACAAATGGCCAAAAGGCACATGAAAGAGCATTCTACTTCACTAGTTCTCAGGGAGATGCAAATCAAAACTATGAGATATCATCTCACTCTACAGAGATTGGCACACGTGTAAAAGAACAACCAGTGCTGGTGTGGCTGCAGAGAATAAAGGATTCTCATTCATTGCTGGTGGGAATGCCTATTAGTCCAGCCTTTCTGAAAAAAAGAAATGGACAGTCCTCAATAAACTAGAAATTAAGCTTCCATAGGACCCAGCAATACCGCTCCTGGAAATATTCCCTAGAAATCCCAAAACAGAATGCAGAAAAGCCATCTGCATTCCTACATTCTTTACAGCACTGTTCATAATGGCCAGAATCTGGAAACAGCCCAAGTGCCCAAGAACAGATGAGTGGATAAAGAAATTGTGGTACATCTACACAATAGAACACTACATAGCTGTTAGGAAAAATAAAGGCATGGCATTTGTTCATACATGGATGGACATGGAGATTTTCATGGAGTGAAATGAGTCAGAGGGAGAGGGACAAATATAAAATGATTGCACTCGTTTGCAGAATATTAAAAAAAATAGTATGTGAATAATACTCAAAGACAGTAGAAACAAGGTCCAGGAGGATAGGAAGTGTGACAGTACAGAGAAATGGCCACTATGACAAGGTTAGTTGGAAATGATCACTCTGGACCAAACTGAGTGCTGAAAGGAGGCAAAGTGACTTTCACGACACCCTTTCAGTAACAGTATTGCAAACTACAGTATCTAAAAGGAAAATGTGTGTGTGTGTGTGTGTGTGTGTGTGTGAGAGAGAGAGAGAGAGAGAGAGAGAGAGAGAGAGAGAGAGAGAGAGGTGTATATGTATATGCTGTAGAGGCAGGCTATCAGGGTGGGGCAGGGGGCCAGGTGGGTGGGAAACTGGGGAAATGTGTGAACCAGTGAAGGGATGGGTGTTGGAACATGACTGAAACTCAATCATGAACAACTGTCTAACTGTAAATCTTATGATGATTCAATTAAAATAAATGTTTTTTAAAAAGTGTGAAAGAGGAAGACGGGAAAGATAAGTACAGCAGACAGTGTGCTTCTCTTGCACCGGGCCAACCCAGGTTTGATCCCCAGAATCCCAGATGGCTCCCTGAGCACCAACAGGAGGGGTTCTACAAAGCTTACAAGCAGCCCACAAGTGAAAAAAGCAAGAACCAAACACCAAGGTTTGTGTCTTAAACAAAGGAACGTTATTTCTATAAACTGAGGCAGGGAAGATTTTAGGAGGAGCCTGCAGGAGATCAGGCTCCTGGTCAGGCTGAGTTGATGACTGGGCAGCAGAAAATGGCCTGCAAAGGTCCAAGCGGCGGAAAAAAGGCTTAGTTAAAAGACCCGGGCTGGTTGTCAGCATTATTATCTAAGGCAACGAGGGCACAGCTACTTTGTTTCAGGGTAATTCGGCCGTGAAGTAGAGGCTGGGTTTGCTGACACAAAGCGCCAGAACTTTCCGTGGAAAAATGCATAAGGCTGGGGGGGAGAAAAACGCACTCTATGCTAAGGGGCCTCGCTGCTGGAGCTGGGGAGGCAGAGCTGGGTAAACCTTGAAGGTGAGGGGCTCTCAATGGGGGCTTGTCAAAGGGCGACTCCCAGATGCGGGCCCCCTGGTGGCCGGGGGTCAGAGCCCCGACGGACGCGCTGCCCCAGGGCCACAGCTCTCATTTGCCTCCAGTCGGGCGTGGTTACCAGGCAGTCGTAACCAAATCTCATTTAATGGTCACTTTCGGCTTCTTCCCCCAAAGGAAGCAGTGCCGCGTATATATTTGGAGGTGGGGGGAGGAACGGGGCGGGGGAAGGAGGCTGAGGCGGAAACTAAGCCAGAGAGCCGATCTCATTCATATTTCGTAGTTCGACTGCTTTACGGACGATCTAAAAAACTGGTAAACCCCGCAGCATAATCACAGCAACACGGGAGCTGCAGGGGTCTTCCCTACGAACCGGCCGCCTCACCCGCGTCCCTCTGAATTAACCACCCCTCTCAATCGCGCTAAAGCGCCCCCAGAGCTGGAGGCCTCCTCTACTACGGGTCGACTGAAGGCTCAAACCAAGCCGCGCGAACTAAACTGGTCATGCGCCACAAAAGGATTCGCAGGGCGGGGCGATCTGGTGACACCTTCTTTCTCTTGCTCCCATTGGCTTCGGTCTCGCAGGCGCTCCTGCCCCAATGGCTACGGAGCCTGTTAGTCCCGCCCCTCTCGGCGCGCGTGCGCAAGCGTGGCGGACGCTCGCCGCAGTGAGCAGGCGCAGCCTCGTGTCGCCTGAAGGGGCGGGTGGTACGGCGCGCGCTGCGTCCGGGCGCTTAGCTTTCCCTCCCGGTCCCGCCCTCCGTCGCGGCAGCGCGGTGCACCTTGGGATAGGGAGCGATCTCCGAGCGAGGCAGCAAGATGGACGCGGGATTCTTCCGCGTAAGTAGGAGCGCGGGGATCTGGGGTGAGGTGAGAGGCTTCCCGGAGAGACCCCGCAGGAGGCCTAAACTCGGGACGGGGTGGCCGGCAAGGGCGAAGCTTCAAGGTTCCTCCGTATCTTCGCTGCGGGGGGACGCTCACCCCTGCCCTGCGGCGGAGACCGGTGCGCCCCTGCGCAGTCTCCTCCTCCAGGATCGTCCCCCCTACGCGGCGGCGACGGTCGCCGGAAAATGGCGGCGGGAATGGGGCCGGAGTAGGACTTCGCCTCTCTCTTGCCTAGCGGGGCCTGCAGGCCGAGCTTCGCGCGCCGCGGAGTCTTGGGGCCTAGCAGAACCGCGAGGAGGAAGTCCCCGGGGGGAGGCCGCAGGGAAGCGCCGAGGTGACGGGCGGGCGGGAGGGTCGCGGAGCGTACGGCGTGGGGGGTTTGCCGCACCGGGGGAGCCTGTGAGAGGACGCGGAACTGTGTGGAGCGGTTGCTCTCGGCAACGCGGGCGCCCGGCGCGTCCCTCCCGGCCCGTCCCAAGCCTCCGCGAAGGCGCGAGGCTGGGGGAGCTCCCGCCCAATTGGGGGGCCCGGGAGGGAGGAAAACTCCCGAGAGTGGCGGGGCGCTCGGCTGCGGAGGTCAGAGGAAGCGGCGGGGACCGAGCGGGGCGCGGCTCCCCCCCCCAGCCCGCCTCCCCGGGGAAGAGGCGCCTCCGACCCGGGCTCGCGGGGCGCGCGCGGCCGACCGGGAGGGCCGGCTCGAGTCGGGCTCCGAGGCGCCCGGAGCGACCCGGGGACTCGTGGTCGTGGCTGCTCCGAGGAACGGGCCCGGTGTCGGAACCGGTTTGCTCGAAGCTGATCTTGGCTTCGCGTGTTCGAGGTGGACTCCACGCCCCGGGGCGGTTGCTTGGCGGGCTGTGTGCTTCTCAAGGAAGAAGTTGGAAGCAGGGGCATGACCGGGACTGGAATCGAGCGATATTTTGATAACGCCAACTTGGTCTCCAAGTTCTCCTTTCCCTGGTCTTTTTTTTTTTCTCCCCCATTCATCAAAAGTTGCCATTATTGCCCGAAGAGTGTGTGACTTAGAGCAAACCAGCCCTTAGGTTATGCAAACAGTACTGTGTTTATGGAGTGTCAGATGGCGAGAGCTTGTCAGAATTTCCCGCTGCTCAGGAGCTCTCCGTTTTGAAATTTCCACCACAGCGTTTTGTTAACTACTTCCCGTGGCCTAGGTGTAATATTTGAAACAAAAGCCCTGTTTTGATTTTTTGTTTGTTTGTCTTCTGTGGAGGAGTTCCAGTGGGAAAGCAAGGTGATTGTTAATTTTTTTTTTTTTTTAATGAAGTTAGCTTCTGGATGTTAGTAAAAATCTGGAGGGTGAGGGTTCAGTATCCCCTGAAAAGTTGACTGAATTGAAGCTCCTAGTTTAGTCTGGCAACTAGTTAGTAAATTGAATTTCTCAGTTTAGAAAGGATGGCTTTCATTTGCTAATCTGATACCTGCCAGTTTCTTCACAATATTATTTGATATACACAACCCTACCAGATTTTAGTAAGGATAGAAATATTCTGAGAGGTTAAGTAACTTGTTTTGAGGTCATATGGCTTAAGTAGTGGCAGAGTTTGGGTTCTGGTCAGATTCTTTATATTCTTCTCAAACCAAATTTTCTTTGTCATTTCCCAGGGGACAAATGGCTAACTTAGTGAAACAATCATTTCACATGGCCATTTATTTCTGTATTTAATTGAGCTAGTAGGAATGGCAAAAAGATGAATTGCTGGTCACACGTAGTGTTTAGGATCCTTATTCTTTGCTGAAATTGAATTTAAGGTTAGCCTGCAATTCCATGCTAAATTGTGGAAAACTAGTACAACAGCCTGAGGTTATTTTTTCCGTTTTCTTCATCTTGTATATGAAGCCACAGTAATTTTGCAAACATACTTTTAGAAGTGAATAAACCTTGGTAGTCTTGTTTGAAAATATTTATTAAACATTATAAATTTTTTTGCTGTGTTCTTAAACAAGCTTTAAATGTGTTAGCATAAAGGCACAAATCCACTGTTGCTTTGGAAGAGGTTGTTACAGTGAACGTGTGTTTTATAATTTGTATATAGTCATTTTTTTCCTAAGGGCAGCTACATTGAAGGGAAAAAAAGTATGCATTCTGCAGCAAATATGCATGTTGGTTGTGTTTCTATTTACTTCACCTTCCCACTCTCCAATGTAAAGCTCAAGCCCTCATTAGCAGATAAAAAGGAATTTAAATTTGAACTCCTAATTAAAATGTGTTTCTCATTCCTGCAGGGAACAAGTGCAGAACAGGATAATCGGTTCAGCAACAAACAGAAAAAGCTACTGAAGCAGCTGAAATTTGCAGAATGCCTAGAAAA
>NC_073306.1:49926129-50136129 GCF_027595985.1 Sorex araneus | reverse complement strand
CCCTTCCTCTGAAAAGTTAAGTTGGTCTTCATCTGTAATCTTTCTGGAGATGATTACAAATCTAGATCCAGAGCCATGTCAGTGCTTGTTTTCATAATTGGTATTACAGAGAACATTCTGTTTCCCTGGCTTACTTTTCTCTTGGCTCTATCAAGGTACTGTGATAGGTTATCTGTTTTCATAAACTTTTCAGAAATAAACAACAGTGGTAAAATAAAAAATGGTTATCGCTTCTCCCTTTGATTCTCTTCCCCAATCAACATTTTCCAAAAACCTGAAAAAATTGCTTTCATCCTAGACGCAAATCCAGATCTCCTTCCCCTAGAAGACGATCTTCCCCTGTCAGGAGAGAGAGAAAGCGCAGTCATTCTCGATCTCCCCGTCACAGAACCAAGAGCCGGAGTCCTTCCCCTGCTCCAGAAAAGAAGGAAAAAACTCCAGAGCTCCCTGAACCATCAGTGAAAGTAAAGGAACCTTCAGTACAAGAGGCCACTTCTACTAGGCAAGTGCACAAACCATCCATTGATAAATCAACAACTTTATACTACTACATGAAAATTAAAGAAATTATGCTTTCAGATTTTTTAAAAATTGTACAACTAGGTTTATCAGAGATTCAAATTGGGACTAGAAGATTGCTATTGGCTAGTGCATATGCTTTGTATGCAAAGGACCTCAGCACTAAGCGAACTATGACCCAAAAAATTTAATATTGAATAAAGTGCTCTAAGGTTATTCCTAATACTACTGTAGATGACTGCATGTTTTTAAAAAAAAAGTGGCTAGAATTGTTAGTTGCGGGTTTGCTCTTCAAGCCTGTGTTTCTCCTTTAACATGAATCTTGCTTATCTCTGTCTCTGCCTTTTCCACTCTGGAGAACAGGTGTTCTCTTTTGCGTATATACTGCTTCTCTTTTCTCTGCCCAGTGAGTAATTCACCAAAAGTGTTGTTAGTTGCATACTAGATTTCATTGATTCATCTATTTTGGGACTACATCATCTATTGTGACTGAGAAATCTTGAGAAGAGAAGAATAACAAGCTTTGTGTCCACAGTGACATCCTGAAAGTTCCCAAGCCTGAACCTGTACCAGAACCTAAAGAGCCTTCTCCAGAGAAAAATTCCAAAAAGGAAAAAGAAAAGGAGAAGACGCGACCAAGATCTCGGTCACGATCCAAATCCAGATCTCGAACACGTTCTCGTTCTCCTTCTCATACTCGACCAAGACGACGCCACAGATCCCGATCACGGTGAGTTACAGCTTTAAGATCAATGTAGGTTTTTATTGATTGATTTTTAATTTGGGGGGGGGAGACACACCCAGTGGTGCTCAGGGCTTACTCCTGGCTTTGTGGTCAGGGATCACTGCTGGAAGAGCTCAGGGAACCATGTAAGGTGCTGGGGATCGAACCCAGATTATTAGCATGCAAAATAAGTGCCTTACCACTGTATTATCTCTCTAGCCCCTTTTTTGGTTCTTTGGGGTTGGTTGGTTCTTTTGTTTTGGTGGTACTGGAAGTCCCTATTCCTTAGATTGTGCGCTTTCCTCAGGTAGAATGCCATAAGTAATTGTAAAATGTGAGAAAAATAGAGTTACTGAGGCATTTTCTGTGTGCTGTAAGTCTCTCACCAATGAAAACTATATACTTTGAAATTTTCTTTTAAGTAATTTTAAAAGTGTATCAAGTGATTTTTTCCCCCTTACTCCTAGCATATTTAGCCCTTAATTTTGTTTTGATGTGGCAGATCATACTCACCAAGAAGGCGGCCAAGCCCAAGAAGGCGTCCATCTCCTCGAAGACGGTCTCCACCAAGACGAATGCCACCTCCACCACGGCATAGAAGAAGCAGATCTCCAGTGCGAAGGTGAGAATTTTAGTTTCATAAAGTGTCAGGTATATAAAAGTACATCATGTTTTATACTCATTTTTACTATTGTCCATCTAGCAGAAAGAATTCATGGGTGATAGTAGATAACTTCTTTGTAAGAGCCCATCTGATTTGCAGTATAGTGCTGCTGTTCGAGCTATTAAAAAACATCACTGCTAGTCCAGCGGTAGGAGAGTAGATAAGAAACTCGTTGTTGGGGCTAGAGCAATAGCACAGTGGGTAGGGCATTTGCCTTGCACGCGGCTGACCCGGGTTCGATTCCCAGCATCCCATATGGTCCCCTGAGCACTGCCAGGAGTAATTCCTGAGTGAGGAGCCAGGAGTGACCCCTGTGCATTGCCAGGTGTGACCCAAAAAGCAAAAAAAAAAGTCATTGTCTTATGACACATGGGTTTGTTTGTTTTGTTTTTTGATGAAGTGGGGGTTTTGGTTTTGGGGGATTGTTGGATTTTGCAGGAGAGGGCACACTCGTGCTTAGGAGCCACTCACTCCTGACAATGCCGGGGGACCCTACGCATTGTTGAGATTTAAACCAAATCACAGCCACATGCTGATAATAAGCAAGCACCTTAACCTTTGTACTGTTTTTCCAGGCCACTAAGTGGGTTTTGCTCTGCCTTATTTTGGGGGGGCGAAGGGGGGGCACACCACATTTGGCAGTGCTGGGGGACCGTGCAATGTGGAGGACCAGACTCCCCTTTGAGCTATTCTCTAGTTTATAATAGTGTATTCATTTTTATCCTTTTGTTTGGGGGCCACACCCAGCAGTGTTCAGGACTTCTGACTGTGCTATTGGATCATTCCTGGTGGGCTCAGAGACATTATGGGGTACCATGAGTCTTATGACCTATCCGCTATACTATCTTTCCAGTCCCAACATTTTTATTGGTTTCAGGTCTCCCCAAGAAATCCTACAGGAAAAGAATTGTCTATTCATTTTCGTTTGACTTTCAATTACTATAGGCTTCTGAAAAGATTAGTGCTACAGGGCCAGAGAGTTGTATTTCCCAGTATTGAAATCCATTTGCATTATGCCTCTTTTCCCCCTAGATGTTTTTCATTAGAGAGGTATTTGTTGGTAGCAGTTCAAATTGGAGATTAACTATAATTCATAGATACAAACATTAGTTATTTTTATGAGATAATGTGTAACTCTGCTAATACCAATGTTACTTAAAAATTTTTTTTTAATTAGCACAAGAAAAAATACTTAGCATCTGCCATTTAATGAAAAGACAGTTGATAAATGTTACTTGATAAAACATTTTTTTTTAATTAGCACAAAATAAAATACTAGCCTCTATCATTTAATGAAAAGACAGTTGCTGGGGTGGCAGTTTTGTTTCTTCCTGAGACTTACCTTTCACTTGATTTTGAAGGGAATTATGATGGTTATAATTTAGATTATTTTAGGAGTATTTTCTTTGTGTGTGGGGAGAAGTTGGGCTATACTCTTCTGTGTTCCGGACTTATGCTTGGCTCCATGCTTAGGGATTGCTTCTGAGTATGCTTGGTGGAACATAATGTGGTGCCCAGGATCAAATCAGGGTTGGCATTATGCAAGGCAGCCTTGTCTCCAGCTCCATGTTGAGAACATTTAAGAATTGATTTATTTTTTTTAAGAAACTTAGAAATGGGAACAATAATCAGTAACTTGTTGATATTGTTCTGTTAGTAAATTTTCAGTAATATGTTTTTAAAAGACTTTTCTTGGGGCTAAAGAACTAGAACAGCAGCAGCAGGTATGGCACTTGCCTTCCATGTGGGTGACCAGAGTCTGAGTCACAGTACCACATATGGTCCCCCCCCACAGCTAGCTGTAACCCTAAAACAAAGATTTTTCTCTGAAAGATTATTGTCAAAGTGTAATGTTTATAACACACCCCATGATTTCACGGCATCACACTTTTTTCTAAAATTTAAAATTGTTATTGCATTTTAGTGCAGGACTAGTAGAAATAGCTACTTTTTCTATTGGAGTTTTGCAAAACAGCATGTTTTTGTTGTGCCTATTAATAGTCAAAATATTTACAGATTGTGTAAGATTCCCTTTCAGCCAGTTTTTATCTCACACTTAAGGTAGGGTTTCTTTTTTTCAGGTTCTCAGGAATTCTTCTGCCAAAGGTGAATTCTGCAGGTACACATAATTGCAACAGAACTTAACGCAGAATTCGAGAGGCCCCTGCTTCTAAGTTTATGTAGCTAATTGAATTTGTCTTGCATTTTTTTTTAATGCATTCTTTAAGTTGACATTGTGTTAACTAAATGAAAACATTTTACCTTCCATATTTTATGTGCAAACTCCAAACACTGATACCATTCCTAAGGAATGAAGACTGGTTATTTTATTTTAGTACAAGGCATATTTTATGACTGCAAAGACAATTATTAGAATAAGTTCTATTTAGTTCTAGAACTAGCTGTTTCCTATCATAGGTTATGAAACTCATTTATGTGTTTAGCTACATAAACTCAAAAGTCAGATAAACATAGCTATATTCTTGTGTAAACAGTCATCCCTGTAAGACTTTAAGAAATAAATAGTCAATGAGTATAAATACTTTTTATTTCACAGAAGAAGGCGTTCATCAGCATCTTTGTCTGGGAGTAGTTCATCGTCATCTTCATCTCGTTCCCGGTCACCGCCAAAGAAGCCTCCTAAGAGGACATCCAGCCCCCCTCGGAAAACTCGTAGGTTGTCTCCTTCAACAAGTCCTCCTAGGCGAAGGCATAGGCCGTCACCTCCAGCAAGTCCACCGCCAAAAACTCGTCATTCCCCAACACCCCAGCAGTCAAACCGTACAAGAAAAAGTCGTGTTTCTGTCTCTCCAGGGAGAACTTCAGGTAAAGGTAAAAAACAGCATACATTTTTTAAAATTGTTCTTTGTATAAAGTGCCTCATTCTTTGATACTCTCTTCCTCAAAAGTATGAAGTAATTACATGATATTTGTAGGTGATGTTCTTTGCTTAAAGGCTTACCTTTTCTTTCCTGCCTTAAGTTCTTCTGTCTGTCGAAATTATTTGTAAAACTTTTGTCTTAGCAATGCCTTCTGGCATTGAGTAGGTGGAGAAATTAAGAGACTGGTTAACTTTTTTCCTTCTGAAGATATTTTTGATGATATTACTATAAGACTTTATATTCTTTCTTGTGCAAATTGTGCTCCTAAGGGAGAAGGACGCAGTGTTCTTTTAAAGACTGATTTAAAAAACAAAAATAGGCTCTGGGCAGGATTCTTCTAAGAGCAGTCCTTTCTCTTGAAGCTTGAATTCTGAGAAATTTATGATCTGTGATGCAATCAGGCAAGTAGAATACTGGGTTGGTATTATTAAAGATTGTAGTTTACTGACTGAGGTTTGCTCTTTTAGCATTCAGTACATGGGGTGGAGGGGACTGGGGTTTATTTGAATTTCAGGGACTCTGGTATTTAGGGCTGGAATGGTAAAACAAGGCTGAAAGGTGAGTTCGGGGTGGGGGGGGCAGGTAAAGCTGCTATAATAAATAGATTTTATTGCTTGGGAAAGAGAGCAGTCTTGGAAATCTTGATACAGGGCTTCATGCATTTAATTTACTACTCAACTGTCTCCCAAGCCACGACTGAGTTTTGCTTTGGTGGATTTTGTTGGGGTTGGAGGTTAGGAAAGTGGGCGTACTTGGCATGCTTGGGACCATTCAGTGCCAAGGATTAAACCTGAACCCACGGGCCACATCCAGTGCTTAGGACTTATTCTTGGCTTTGTACTCAGGAATAATTTATTCCAGGTGGTGCTTTGAGAACCAAATGCAGTGTGGGGATAGAACCAGGCTGGGCCACATAGCAAGGCAAGAGTCCATTATCTCCCTGGCCAAGATAGCTAGACTTTAAATGCACTTTGTAGGTTAATCTATACTGGGATTGCCTTGATCACATTAAATTTTTAGGTTAAAAGTGAGAGTGACTTTTGCTCCCTGTTGTGAAACATGGGTTCTATCTTGAATACATCTCTTTGTCTTCCCTCACTTCTCAAAATAAATTTGTTCGGTGTCAGCAGAATTAAGAATAGTGAGTAGGAGCTGGAGAAATACTACGGCAGGTAGGATGCTTATCTTGCACCCTACCCATCTGAATTTAATCCCTAGCACCTCATGTCCCCCAAACCCTACCAGGCGTAGTCTGAGAGTGAATTCTGAGTACCGCTGGTTATGTCCCTAAGAAGAAGAAATTCTGAGGAGCAAAGCTTTAAATATTCTGGTGAACTTGATCAAATTCTGTTTTTTAATTACTTTTCTTTTACTTTTTTTTTTTTTTAATCACAGTTACAAAGTTATTCATGACTGGGTTTTTCCTACCACTGATATCCCCATTTTCCTTCCTTCCACCCTTACCCCTAGTCCCCCTGTTTTCTTTCCTTTTGGGCATTATGGTTTGTAGTACAGGTACTGAAAGGTTAACGTATATATCCTTTTGGCTACTTTCTAGTTACCTTGTTCCTTCCTTTAATTCCCCCAACCTAATCTGTTCCTCCAACATGATGATTTCTAGAAAGGCAGTTTTGCTTTACTTTTTCTTGAACTGGTACACTTAGTAAACTGTCAGTGAAAAGGAGACTGGCAATGAACGATGATCTGTAAAAAGTAATAATGTGAGTGCTAGAAAAATGTATAGAGAGTATAGAGAGGTTAAGGCACTTGCATTGCGTCATGCCAACCCCAGTTAGAGGCTTAAAATGAAATGGTCTCCTGGGCACCAGCAGGTGTCAAGCCCCACCCCCAGCAAGAGTAATATGTAGATTATTCCCTGACTTTCACTGTTAATTTGCTGCAATTAAATATGTGGTCTTTTTTGTTGGGGGGGGCACACCTTATGGTGCTCAGGACTTATTCCTTAAGAGTCTGTGCAGACATCTAATTTTGTATTTTGATGTCTTGTGAAGGGGTAATGGGCTATTGCTTATCAGAAATATCAGTTATATACACGGAAGAGAAATTTCTGGTGGAAAACAGTTTTGTGTGCTATGAATTCAGGATCTATGACCAAACAAAACTCTATCTACAGAGTCATATACTATGGCTTTGTCTTGGGTCTACTGAGGCTAGTATTGATTCTGATACGTGAAGATAATTATTTTGTTTGGGGGTGGGAGTGAAGCCATACCCAGCAGTGCGCAGGGCTGTTCTCAGTGAAGTGGTGGATGGGGTCACAGGGTGAGGCTTTTTCTGTCCTTGAACAAAAAATTACTATTTCAAGATGATTTTAGACTTAATGAAGTTTCAGGGTTAGAAAAAATCTTTAGTGATTTTCATAAAAAAGTAAAGTCGGTATCAGAAAGATGGTACAGGGGTAAAGGCACATGACTTGTATTCAACTGACTTCTGTTCAGTTTCATTTTTGATGTTTTTGGGCCACACCCAGCAATGTCTGGATTGCTCCTGGCTCTGCTCTCTGGCCTTGCTTAAGGGAGGGACTATATGGGGTGTCGTGGATTGAACATTGGTCAACTACGTGCAGGGCTAGTGCCCTACCCGCTGTACTATTTCTCTGACCCATGGTCCCCAAAGGACCCCTCAAGAACCTATCACAGGGCTGAAATATTGTACTGTTGGCCTAATTGGTCAACAATGTCCAGGAATGTCTCCAAGACTCCCTGAAACTACTTGGGAGAACAAAAATTCAACAGAAAAAGAAAAATTAACTAGTCAGGACTGGTGTTTAATTTTTTTTGGGGGGGGGGATGGTACCTGAAGGCTGTGTTTAAATTCTTACCCTGATTGGGTTACTCCTGGCTCTGCACTCAAGAATTACTCCTGGCAGTGCTCGGGGGACCATATGGGATGCCGAGGATCGAACCTGGGTTGGCTGCATGCAAGGCAAGTGCCCTACCCGCTGTACTGTTGCTCCCGTCACTAGTACAAATACTTCTGCCTAACTTTTTTACCCCAGAACCCCAGATTTGTAACTGATAACATTTGGTAGTATGATTTCAGAAAATTTCTTTTTTGGAATGTAAAGCAGTGACTTTGGAATGTAATAGATTTTAGGTTGTATTTTAGAGAGGAATCCTTCTTGAGGAGACCCTCCTCCCCCCCAAATCTGTACCACTGGTGGTAATTTGAATTATAAATTTAGCTATGTAAATTATATTTTGGAGACAATGGTTATTTTCTGATTATGGTCAGAGTAACTTATCTTCCAAGTCATCTTTTTGGCCAGTCTGGAAGATTAATAATTGATAAACTTGAGGTAAATTTTAAATGAATATTTTTTAGTTGACGTAAAAGATTTCTGACTTTATGCTAGAAGGATTTTGCCCCTTGAGATACTAAAAATAAAAACTATTAGCATAAAGAGCTGGAGGGATAATACAGCTGGTAGGGCTGACCCCCTAGGTGTGGTTCCCCTAGGCAATGTCAGGAATAACTCCTGAATGCAGAGCCAGGGTAATAGGGTGTGGCCAAAAAAAAAACTGAAACAAGGGAAAAGTATTAGGATAACAAAGTAAATATAATCTCTTGATAAATAAGCAAAGATTTCCAGTGAAACATTAAAACTAACTAGCTGTGATTCAGTTATTAAAAGCAGGGCGGTATATGTTGGACTACTGTTTAGATAATATATTTGGCTAATGCTATATGTTAACAATAATTAGATTTTTTTAGATATGCCATTGATGAGATTGAGTCAGAATAAAACTTTTCGTGAGGGGAAAAAATGTAGATTGTTAGGTTAATTACATAATTTACTAAGTAGGCATTTGCTAACTAGCTTGCAAACATAACCACTGTTACAATGTATCATAGAGAAATGTATTCTTACAAAAATATTTACAACTCAGATCTAATAGGTAATTTGGGTGTGTGGGTTTATAATTAAATGTTTATTATCTTTGCAAGAATTGAATGTTGATAAAATGATAAATAGTGGCTTAGGGATATAACTCAAAGGACTGTAGCACGTTTTAGGCTAGATCACTCGTGGTGGGGCTCCGGTTACCATGTGGGGTACTGGAAATCCCACCTGGGTTGGCCTCGTGCAATGCAAGCACCCTACCCACTATACTATCTCTCCGGCCCTCTTTCATTCGTTTTCTGAATTCACCTGAAGTTAGCACTTGAAAGTTTTTATGGTGGTGTTGTCTTCAGAGGTGTTCCACTCAGACCTTGACTGTTGTTTCTTTGGGAGAATCTTGAGATTTAAAAGTAATATAAATGTTTATAGACTTTGCACCAAACACTTGAAAATTCTTCCATCTTAAGTATTGTTTAGATAGCAAGATCTTGTGAGAAATAGTTATTTCATTTTCAAATTCTTTATGGAAATAATCATCTATATTTGTTCTATTAAGTTCTCTTGCTGTGGGCTGGAGACAAAAAATACTGGAGATATGGTGCTTGCCTTGTACATGGTGGACCCTGGTTTGAATCCTCTGCACCACATATGGTTCCCCAAGCACTATCAAGGGTCACTGTAGAGCCAAGAATAGCCCCTGAGCACCACCAGGTGAGACCTTAAAACCAAAAAAAGCAATAGTCCAGAGAGATAGTACAGCGGGTTGTACTTGGGGCTGACCCAAGTTAGATCCCTGGCATCCCATATGGTCCCTTGAGTATCTCCAGTATGGCCACAAAATGATATCTTGCCCTTTAGCTTTTCTGGAGGGCGGAGTTAGGATAAGGTAAATGGGGTTAGGACAGGGTAAGTGTTTTCCCCTTCTCATTTTTTAAAAATTATTTTTTAAAGTCACAAAGCATAAAGGTACCGAGAAAAGAGAGTCCCCTTCACCAGCACCCAAGCCTCGAAAAGTGGAGTTATCAGAGTCAGGTAAGTTTTTTTTGTCCTTTTGGATGAAAGGGGTTGGGGGGGTTAATCTTAATTAGTTCATCTGTCCTTAACTATTGCTTGTTGTTCTAATTAATGTATCTGGGCCTCTTTTTTAATCTTTGAGGTGTGGATCTCTGAAGTCTGCAGCACATGCTTTAGGGTTTTGACTGTTAATTAAAATAAGGCTCATGAAGTGACATCCAGCCTCACCTGTAGTAAATGACCACATAAATTTGTATGTTTGGCAAAGATAACCATAATTGTAAGATAACTCAGAGTGGTAGAGCACATAGTTTGCATGCCGAAGGCCTATCCATGGCACCACTTGTTCCCCTTGTGCTTCTGGGAGTATTAACCAGGCAATATGCAGGGTGTTATCCTAAGCAGCCCTTGAGTATAGGCCTCTCACCAATAAAATATAGTTTTAATTGGCATTTTACTTTATTTTTGGGTGGGTGGCACACACAGTGGTGCTCAGGGCTTACAACTCAGGGATCATTCCTGGTGGACTTGGGAGGCCATATGGGGTGTCAGGGATCGAACCCAGCTAGACCATCTGCAAGACAAATGCCCTAGCCACTGTACTATCACTCCAGGCCTCTTAATTGCCATTTTAAACCATTCCTCTAAGGGGAAAATAAATTGCTTGACTCGGCCAAATAAAAGTTTAAGAGACCAGCAGCTGAAAGATAACACCACTGGAGAGCATGCCCAGCATTCCTGTGGACCCCAGTTTTTTATCCATGACACACATTGTCTCATTCCTGTCTCCAGAACTGGGGGTTGTGACCCAGTGCTGCACAGCACTGATTGGCCTTATCCTAGTACCAAATTGTCAGTAGCTGGCTCCTGTATCTCCAAGAGTGATACACCCCCAAATAAGTTGAAAAAACAGTTTTCCTATTCAACTATATTGCATCTGTATTTGTATAACTAAAGAAACACTTTCTAAATATATCCATCTTTCAGAAGAAGATAAAGGTGGCAAAATGGCTGCAGCAGATTCTGTACAACAAAGACGCCAGTACCGAAGACAGAACCAGCAGTCTTCATCTGGTATGGACTCTTTAACATTTTTTTTCTTAATTTGTTAGAAAATAGATCTTTAGAAAACATAAGGTAAAACAAAACAAGTACAAGATTAAAGATGTATAATTGTTTACAAAACCCTCTACACCCCACCACCTCCCAGGTGGGCTACTTGAAAGGATAATACAGCACCTTGCTATATTATCTCTCCAACCCTTCTTTTGTCTATTTTTCCTTTTGGGCCACAAAGGGTGAAATTTTTTTTTTCTTTTGGTTTTTGGGCCAACTCTGCTATGCTCAGGGATTACTCCTAGTTCTGCACTCGGGACTCACTACTGGTGGGTTCAGGGACATTTTGGGATACTGAAATTCGAACCTGAGTCAGCTGTGTGCAAGGCAAGCACCTTCTCTGCTTTAATATTCTGGTTTAATGTCATTCTGATCAGTAATATCATACATATCGTTTAATACCAGAACTTTTGTCATGCAAACAAGTCAAACCTAAGTTCAAATAATAGATTATGTTGTCCTTTTATTTATTTATTTATTTATTCATTCATTCATTCATTTATTTATTTTTTGGAGGGGTACAGGGAGGCCACACCTGGCAATACATCTCTCCGGTTAATCCAGACTCTTCACTGAGGGATTACTCCTGGTGGGGCTCAGGGCACCATATAGGTGCCAGGGATCAAATCCCAGGTTAGCCCTGTGCAAGGCAAATGCCTTATCTGCTATACTCTCATCTCAGCTCCAGTGTCTTGACTCTTAGTATTTTGACATCTCTCCTTGTTCTTACCATGGATCTGTTCTCTTTACTAGCCTGGGGCTAGTAAAGCAGCTTAACCATGGTTCAATAGATCTACGACCACCCCATTTGGTCCCCTGAGCAGAAAAGTCAGGAGCAAACCCAGGAAACTACAGATACGGCAACAAAATAAGGAGGGAGTCCAGGGTGGCGGTGCTGAGAGCCACACTCAGCAGTGCTTACCGTTCAGGGATCATTCCTGATGGTGCTCAGGGCCATAGATGTGTGTGCTAGGGATCGAGCCTGGGTCTGCTGCATGCAATTTAAACACTGTTGTATAGTAACCTTACCTGTTGTAAGTTCCTCTGGCCTAGGAACTTTCTTTTTCTTTTTTCTTTCTTTCTTTTTTTTTTTAATAAAAAAAATAGTACAGCAGGTAGGGCACTTGCCTCCTTACATGCAGCCAACTCGGGGTTGACCCCCGGCATCTCTTATGGTCCTATGAGTACTGCCAGAAATAATTCTTTAATGCGGAGCCAAGAGTAATCCCTGAACATTTAATAGAATAATTGGGTACGGTTGCTATTTTAAGGAAACCGGGTAAACAAGTTTTTCTCCAAGCATTTGTGGACATTTGCTACCAAGTTCATAGGAAATGTCACTTAAAATGTTCTGTTTGATTAATACCAGCGATAATGAACATAAATGTTCAAATACGAAGTCTTTCAATGGATTTATTAATAGTGCTGGGGATCAAACCCAGGATTTTCACATGTAACGCAGGCTCACTACCACTGAGCACTTCATCCCCAGCCAACACAAAAATTGGGCTAAGGGGTGGTTATGGGTGACTCTATTTGGGGATTTTCCCAGTGGGACTTGTGGGACTGACTATGTTATCCATCGTAGTATTTCTGACCCAATACTGCAGTTCTTAAGAGACACTTGTTTTGGTTGGATTATGCTGTAAAGATGATTTAAATAACATAACTGTGATCTCTTTATGCTCAGTTTTTAAGTTAATGAGCCTATATTGATGCTGTATTTGTTCAGAATGAATGGTTTCTCTGTATGCTTATTTATATTAGTGGATTGAATCTCTTCACTTACAGTTCAAAAGTTGAGACTCTTAACGTGGGCTTAATACTTAATGCTTTCTCTGTTAATAGATTCTGGCTCCTCATCTTCTTCAGAAGATGAGCGACCTAAGAGATCACATGTGAAGAATGGTGAGGTAGGCAGACGACGGAGACATTCCCCTTCCCGGAGTGCTTCTCCATCACCAAGGAAGCGCCAGAAAGAGACTTCCCCTCGGTAATGTCTTTTCTTCAGTAATCCTCAATAATGTTCTGTAATTGTGAGGAAGCTTTATAACCTAATGGATAAGCTATGAATTTACTTTAGAATTTGGTAAACTCCTTCATTTTAAGGACATCTGAAGGAGGTGGTTCAGATTTTGGTTTGGGGTGGTTTGCTTTGCTTGAATGGTTGGTTGCTATTTAATGAGAATTTCCTGTGGTTTCTACCATCTGGCATGTGCATGATTTAAAAGAGACCAATTATTCATAGCATTAATTCCCAAATATCTTTGAACATTAAATGTATGTTTCTGTTAGTGGTAAAGTCTGACTCCGTTACATAATGTGATGAATGAAATTCTTGACCTTTGTTTTTCTCCACTGCTCTCAGGATGCAGATGGGAAAGCGATGGCAATCGCCAATGACTAAAAGGTTGGTTAGATACTACTTTGTAAACTAGGGTTGTTTGTCAAAGTTTTGGTGATTGAATTTACTGTCTTGACAGTCTTGCCCTATTTATGGATATAAACTGGGTACAGCTATGAAGAAATTTTCACTTCTTTTGATTTGTTTATATTTCTTAACACACCAACTTAATAAAGTTGTACATAGTTTAATTTTTATTGTGCTGCTGGAGGTCAAAGTTGGGTCCTCCTATAGCAAGGCATATGCTTTGCCACTGGGCCATACCCCCAGTACCAAAGTAAAGTACATGCAGAGGCCCCAATATAGTGTTTTTGAAAGAATTATATTTGTTAGATAAAGGAGACCATGGTTTATTGAGGTTTTATAGCAGGTTGAGTATTGAACTCTGGTCTCTGTATGAATAGACTTTACCGTTGAGCTGTATCCTTTTTTTTTTTTTTTTTTTTTTTTTTTTTTTTGCTTTTTGGGTCACACCTGGCGATGCACAGGGGTTACTCCTGGCTCTGCACTCAGGAATGACTCCTAGCGGTGCTCAGGGGACCATATGGGATGCTGGGAATCGAACCCGGGTCGGCCGCGTGAAAGGCAAACGCCCTACCCGCTGTGCTATTGCTCCAGCCCCTGAGCTGTATCCTTAACCTTGGTTTCCAAATAACTCATTTATTATGTTGTCTTTCTATTTTTCTGGTTTTGGCATGGGGAACACCTGGCAGTGTTCAGGGCTTATTCCCTGGAATTGGATCTATATGCAGTGCCAGAGATTGAACCTAGCTGTATGCAAGGCAATTGCTTTACTTGGTATATTACCTCTCCAGCCAGAATAGTGTTGTTTTTTGTAGATGAGTTTAAAGTTGTTTTAGGTAATCTCACTAATGGAGTAGTTTATTGAAAGGTTTTTTGGAACCAGTCTGCAGCGTCCTAATGGAGCAAAAACAGTATTCACTGCAGTAGTGACTCAATAAAAAATGAAGATCCAAAAAAAGATAAGTTTGGATGCTACAGAATTCTTTTTTCAACTGTAGCTTTTTTTTAAACTTGCTAGCCTGGTAACTAAATTCTTTACTACTAAATTAGGTTAATGGTTAAGATTTCTTCTCTTTATCTGAGCACACCATTAACATACAAATAATGGGACTATTCAAGGGAGGATTGGGTTTTTTTTGTTTGTTCTTTTTTGTTTGTTTTTTTCTCATTTAAAACAATGAAACAGTAACTGGCCATTATCCTGCTCCATTATGTCTTTGCCTCTGTATAAGAGATACTTGAACTAGTATCTTGTAGCTTAACAAGTTAGAAATTGTTACTAGGGACCAGGGAGATCAGATCACTTAAAGGCTTGGTTGGAGCACTCCAGCAGCTCCACCAGCTGAAGCTTCACAAACTGTGCGTCCTGCAGGCTCAATCCCTGGCATTGCATGGTTCCCTGAACACACTGCATGTGTCCCAAAAATAAAATTGTCGTTAGGTATCTAGGATGTAAAGACAGGAAAAGAATTACTTGGAAATATGTTTTGTTACTTACTGTATTTTAAGAAGGAAAATGCACCTTGGCTTGACGTATTTTGTATGCAAGGTTTTGATATTGAAAAACATTATCTCTTAAACAGTTCTCTTTGGGTGTTTAATGCTCCTTAACATACTTTTCAGATTGACCCTAATAGTAAAGTGACTTAACCTTTACTGTCCTTTGAGTATTAGCATTTCATTCATTAGAAACTTTTCTGTCTTGATATGTTATCTCCTTTTGCAATTTGGGCTTCCCCACCCCATCCAACTGTCTCAGGGCTTACTTTGGGTCTGTGCTCACGGTGACTCCTGGCAGGATCCAGGGGGTATATGTATGGGGTTTGGCCACATGTAGCTGTATCTTGAGACTTACTTAAGGCTCTGCACTCTGACAGGTGTCACTTTTGGCAGTGTACCAGGAACCATAGGGGATGTTGGGGATTAAACACCCTACTTACACTGACTCCCGCTCCTAACCTTTGTTTTAAAGAGAAAAAAGCCAATCATAAACTTTAGGAACTAACTTCATTTGGCTCCACAAGGCAAACACCTTAACCCACTGTGCTATCTCTTTAGCCCCAAAGCAGTGCTCTCAAACTTTTCACCCCCTTACATTATGTTAAGAACATTTTCTAGGGCCTGGAGCGCTAGCACAGCAGGCAGGGCGTTTGCCTTGCACGTGGCCGACCTGGATTCAATTCCCAGCATCCCATATAGTCCCCTGAGCACCGCAGGAGTAATTCCTGAGTGCATGAGCCAGGAGTAACTCCTGTACATTGCCAGGTGTGACACCCCCCCCCCCCCAAAAAAAAAAAAAAGAATATTGGGTGGGGAGGAACAGAGCTATAATACAGCAAGTAGGGTGTTTGCCTTGCACATGACTGACCTGGGTTCAATCCCCGGCATCCCATATGATCCCCAGAGCGCCACCAGAAGTAATTCCTGAGTTCTGAGCCAGGAGTAGCCCTATGAGCATTGCTGGTTGTGACCCAAAAAGCAAAATAAATACTTTGTAGGGACCCGGGTGATAGTACAGCAGGTAAGGCTTATGCCTTATACATGGCTAACACAGGTTTGATCCCCAGCATCCCATATGGTTTCCCCAAGCACTGCCAGGAGTACTTCCTGAGTGCAGAGCCAGGAGTAACCTGAGTCTTGCCAGGTATGACCCAAAAAGCCAAAAAAAATTTTTTTCTTTTGTATCGTGACCCATTCTGTGTATGTCCTGAAATTAAAATTTCAAAAATTATTCTTACCACAAAAAAGACTTTCTTTTTTATGATGGTTAACTTGTCGGGGTTTGGGGTATTGAGCCATATCAGGTGGTGGTCTGGCCCTGTGCTTAGGGGTCTCTTCTGGCAGTTCTTGGGGGAGCCATATGGGATGATGTGGATCGAACTTGGATTAGCTATGTGCAAGGCCTTACATGCTGAGATTGTATATGTGGTGACTGGAATTGGCCACATGTAAGGCAGGTGCTCTAACCCCTGTGCTGTTTCTCTGGCCTCATACTCTGATTGTCGCCTAGGGTATTTAATAACAGTTTTTATCTATACTTTGAAAAGTAATGTTTTCAGGGACTGTTACAGCTACTGCTCTTAGTAAATAATTGAAACTATGTTTTGGGGATCACTGAATCAGAAATGCTGGTGACTCTGAATCAACCATGATTATTCTTTACTTTAGTGGTAGTAGACGTAGGAGAAGTCCCTCCCCGCCTCCCACCAGAAGACGACGGTCTCCTTCTCCTGCTCCTCCTCCTCGACGTCGCAGGTCTCCCACACCACCACCACGACGAAGGTAATTGGATATCCTAGCTAGAGCTAGTGGTGCAAGTTTGTGTTACTAAAATTCTTGGTCACTTGCTTTCGCTGTCCCTCTTGGAGAGCCTGGCAAGCTACCAAGAGTGTCCCGCCCGCACGGCAGAGTCTGGCAAGCTACCTGTGGCATACTCGATATGCCAAAAACAGTGACAAGTCTCACAATGTAGACATTATTGGTGCCCACTTGAGCAGATTGATGAACAGCAGGACAACAATGCTACAGTGCTATTATCAATGTATTAAAAACACATTAATGCCATTTATAGTTTTAAAATCTAGAGCAGGGGCTGGAAAAATACAAGCATGTGGGGCTCTTGCCTTGCATGTGGCCAGTCAGGGTTCTATATCCATCCTATATGTTCCCCCAAATACAGCCAGAAGTATTCGCTGAATATCTCTAGGCCCAGGGGAAAAAAATCTGGAACAAAAAAACAGTAGAGATAAAAATAGATTGGACAGCCAGAACAATAGTACAGCGAGTACGTGTGTGTGTGCACCTCACACGTGGCCATCCCTAGTTCAATCTTCAGCATCCCTTACGGTCCCCAAGCATCACCAGGAGTAGTTCCTGAGTGCAGCATTGTAACCACTGTCAGGTTCTCCCTCCCTCTCCCTCTTCCTCTCTTTCTCCCTCCCCCCTCCCCCTCCCCCTTTCCCCCTCTCTCTCTCTCACACTAGAGTAGTGGTGCCTGTGTTGTGGGTAGGTTTGAGAAGTAATAACTGATATACAGCTGCACATGTAATTAAACCACGGGAACGTTCAGATAATGAGTATATTTATCACAGATAAATATAGAAGTTTAATGAGTTAGATTCTAGTTAGAGCAAACGGAAATATTTAGTTTGAGATTTCCCAGCAGATATCTCCTCAACAAAGGAAAAAATAATAACATCCAGGTAATGCCTGTTGGCACCGTGTAATTTCTAGGTATTACTAGTATTTTTTGGGGTGGCGGGATGTGGAAGGTGCTGTTCTGGGCTGGCAGTGTTCAGGGCTCTTTTCTGACAGTGCTCAGAGGATCATTTTTCCGGCCCCAAAATCATTAATGACTAGAGAGATAATACAAGGGCTAAGGCATTTCCTTGCATGAAGCTGACTCTTGTTAGATTTTTGACTCCCACCTTTGATCTCCTGAGCACTCCAGGTGTGACCTGGCAATTTCTGAGGCACAGCTCCATTCTGGGGTTATGCATATCTCAACTCGGGGTATGCGGTTCTTTGACTTTATAGGATCCCCTGAGCTATCTCCTACAGAAGCCCACATTCTCTGTTGAATACATTGCTTCCTCTCTCATTTCCTAAAATGAAAAGTGGTGTTTTGAGACAAAAATAAAATAGTCATGAGTCATGGCTATGAGGGGAGCGGATATGTAGAAGTAACCTTTAATTTTTTAAGTTTGGTTTTGGAGTTGGTGATGCCAAGGGGTTATTTCTTCTTGCTTGAGAGTTGCATTTGGTGGTTCTTAGAAAACCATGTGCCGGGAATTGAACATAGGCATCATGCAAAGCATGTACACTAGTACTTTGAGCTGTATCCCTAGTTCCTAGAGCTTTCAAAGCTTGTGCCATGTAATAGAATTAAGAATCCAAATGCCAGTTCAGAGAGAACACTGTATAAGAGACCTCTTTAAAACACAGAACTTGGGGCTGGAGCGATAGCACGGCGGGTAGGGTGTTTGCCTTACACACGGCTGACTCAGGTTCGATTCCCAGCATCCCATATGGTCCCCTGAGCACCGCCAGGGGTGATTCCTGAGTGCAGAGCCAGGAGTGACTCCCTGTGCATCGCCAGGTATGACCCAAAAAGGGAAAAAAAAAACAAACCACAGAACTTAGAATAAGTTGACCAGTTATTAGAGTCCCACTACTTAAATTAGCTTGTTTGTATCCGGAAGATACAATGTTTTCCTTTAGCCCAGTTTTAATCCCTGATATCACATATGACCACCCTAGTCCTGCTAGGAGTGGCCCCAAAACTTAATAATAATAATGAAACCAACTTCTTATATAGATAATGTAACGGATTCCATGCAGATTGTGTTTAATGACCAATTTGGATTTACTTTGTAGTTATTTCCTCCATTAACTGTTCATAATCATCTAGAATACCCAACCTGGAGTTGTACTAAATGGTTTGTTTGTTTTTAATGAAGAGTAAGGTTGTAGCATTTCCACTAAGAAATATATTCACTTTGGGACCTGAGTGATAGTATAGTGGGTAAGGTGCTTGCCCTTCATGTGGCTAACCTGAGTTCTATCTCTGGCACCACATATGGTCCCCTAAACACAACACCACCACCACCACCACCCCCAAAAAAATGTTCACTTCATATGGTGTTAGCTGCAGTGTAGCCAGAGCTGGTTAGTTTCACTGCGTTTTCAGGTTAATGTTTTGTTTTTCCTAGGACTCCCTCTCCTCCCCCGCGTCGACGCTCACCTTCCCCAAGAAGATATTCTCCTCCGATACAGAGGAGATACTCGCCATCTCCACCTCCAAAAAGAAGAACGACTTCTCCCCCTCCCCCTCCTAAACGAAGGGCATCTCCATCTCCACCACCAAAGCGTCGGGTCTCCCATTCTCCTCCCAAACAAAGAAGCTCCCCTGTCACCAAGAGACGTTCACCTTCATTGTCATCAAAGCATAGGAAAGGATCTTCCCCAAGCAGATCTACCCGGGATGCCCGGTCACCACAACCAAACAAACGGCATTCGCCTTCACCACGGCCTCGAGCTCCTCAGACTTCCTCTAGTCCTCCACCTGTTCGAAGAGGAGCATCATCATCACCCCAAAGAAGGCAGTCCCCATCTCCAAGTACTAGGCCCATTAGGAGAGTCTCCAGGACTCCGGAACCCAAAAAAACAAAAAAGTAAAAATATTTTATGCTTTTTCTTTAGGAACACTAGCATGCATAGTTTTTTGGAGACTTTTTCTCTCATTTACAAAGAATTGCAAAAAATTATGAGCTGTAATATAAACTTTTAAGACAAATTCTAGGCATAATTGTTTTTATGTCATCAAAGCCATAGAATCTTACTTGGTTCTTAAGAGGTTCAAGTTTAATGAGTAGTGTTCTTCTTAAAATTAAACTTTAAAATGTATAGACTGTTTCTCAGGTACCCATAATGAAGCTAGTAAAAGTAGTTTTAAATAAAATATAGAAACTGACATTGCTAATTTCATGTAAAAATCATGAACCGAGAATGGATAGAAAACTGGGGCTTTAACTGCTGCCCATGAAGCAAGTTTGGTTTGTGCTAGTAGAATCAAGTCACAGATTATGTAAGAAAGTACTTTTAAAGCTTGTTACTAGATTCTTAATGCTTTTTGTCTTTCTAGGACTGCCACGCCGAGCCCTCAGTCTGTAAGGAGGGTTTCATCTTCCCGTTCTGTCTCAGGATCCCCTGAGCCAGCAGCGAAAAAGCCCCCAGCACCTTCATCCCCTGTCCAGTCTCAATCACCCTCTACTAACTGGTCCCCGGCCGTACCAGTCAAAAAGGCTAAAAGCCCAACACCAAGCCCATCACCGGCAAGGGTATGTGTCTACACTCCCAGACATATCTAGTGTAATTGTGATCATTTAGAAGCAGAGGTTAGATGTCCTCCTTAAATAGAGTTGATTGAGTTGCTGTGCAGGAATATTAAGGAATTTGAGTAACTGTTTAAAAATGTGATTCATGAGCCAGCCTAGATTGAGTTATTGCAGAGCCTGCCTATTGCATGACTTTGGTCTATACTCAGTGAATGACCCTCTTTATTCTAGTCAGAATGGCCCCCAAGCAGTGCTGGGTATATTCCCCAAAGTTAAAAATAATATTAAAAAGTATACAACCTTAAAGATTAGACAGATGAGGCCAGAGTATTATCATTTATACTGTATACCTTTTAATAACTTTTGTAAAGATGCCTGCTACATGATAGTTGATAAATCTGTGGGTGACTTACTTTCTTTAATCCTCAAAGCAATTTGGGATTATAATCATTTTAGTTTGATTAAAAAATAGTTTATTCAAGATCAAAGAATAGACTTAGAAACCAGGATCCAGTTCACTGGCCTACTTAATTTTAGAGGCTTTGCTTTCTACTTGCATGTGCTGCTTCTCCTTTGATATGGAAGTAGATTTTAACTTATATCAGCCCTAGGAAACTGATTCACAGCTTGTATGTAGAAAGCCTGGTTTAATTTGAAGTTAATTGGGGGAAGTTATAAAATCAGTTACTTTCAAGATCCTTTCCAACTCTTTTACTTTCATTATGGTCTCTGTCTCTTAGAATACTTTGCTTGCTGGTTACTAGCCTTGGACTTCTACCTACTCATTCACCTAAATTCTTATGAAGTACTGAAATTTTTCTAGTTAGTCATTGCGTTTAGGAAATAATTAGAATTTAACCAGATTGACTTCATTGCTATTATTTTTTTCTAAAATTCTAGAATTCGGACCAAGAAGGAGGTGGGAAGAAAAAGAAGAAAAAGAAGGATAAGAAACACAAAAAAGATAAGAAGCACAAGAAGCACAAAAAACACAAGAAAGAAAAGGCTGTAGCTGCAGCTGCTGCAGTCCCTGTAACCCCTGCAGCCCTTGCTGCTCCCACAACCACATCAGCACAGGAAGAACCTGAAGCAGAGCCAGAGCCCAAGAAGGTATTTAATTTTTTTAAGAAGATAGTTAAAGACTACTTTAACAGTTTATACAAGTAGCTAAAACTACCTGATTTTTTTTTTCTTCCTTGTCCTTTTTTTTGGTTTTTTGTTTTGTTTTGTTTGCTTTTGGGGGTCATACCCAGCAGTGTTCAGGGGTTGCTCCTGGCTCTGAACTCAGGAATTACTCCTGGTGGTGCTGGGGGGCCATATGGGATGCTGGGGATCAAACCCCAGGTCTTTCACATTCATTCAAGGCAAGTGCTACCCTGCTGTATTATCATTCCAGCCCCAGATCACCTGGTTTTTGAGAAGTAGCTAAGCAATTTTCTTCCTAGTAGTTAGCAACTGGACTTAAATCTCTTGAGGATCTGTCAGGAACTTGAAACCAAGGATGAGAATATGAATGACAAAACTTACTTGTATTTTGTAATTTGTATGATACAACTCACCCATTTATGGCTTAAAATGTAGGGGCCGGCATGATAGTACAGTAGGTAGGGTGCTTGCCTTGCATGTAGCAAACCCAGGTTTAATCCTCAGCATCCCATATCCCACAGACATCCCTGAGTCCCACTAGAAATAATCTCTGCGTGCAGAGCCAGGAGTAACCCCTGAACATCATTTACCAGGTGTGACCCAAAAATAAAAATTAGTAAATCTTAAAATTTAGTGGCTTTGGATAGATTCACATTTATGAGGACAACATGGCTATTCGATTCTGTTCTGTACTCTGCATTTTCTACCAAGTGTCTTGAGATTTATATATCATCATTCTTACCTTTTTTAGGAGATTGAAAGTGAAGCTGAAGATAACCTGGATGACTTAGAAAAGCACCTGCGTGAAAAGGCCCTGAGATCAATGCGGAAGGCTCAAGTGTCCCCACAGTCTTAGGTGGAAATGTTTGTTACGATGTAAATTTTATTTGGTTTGTAAGCAATTCAATTTCAAAATTGCTAAAATGTGTTTGAGCTTTAGACTATAACATTTGTTGTAATAATTGCTAGGTTGAAATTCGCCATGTAAAAAGGGGGCATGGATTTACATTGCAAAAGGTATCCACAGTGTATTAGTGCATTCTTTCAATGACAGCTGACATAAATTCATTTAGGATGAAATATTTTAAGCCAAAAAAAATTCCCTTTTTAAAAAAGGGGGTTTAAATATTGTTGGCATTCTTATGGTTCATTTAAATGCCCCTGGCTATTCCCAGAGGGTTGTTTGTATTTTGGGTTTTTTTGATGGTTTCGTTGGAATTTTTTGATTTTTGTTTTTGTTTTCTGTTGGTTTTGTTTTTTTTTTTTCCAAATTTTCTTCTTTTCTTTCTCATTTGAGTCTTGGTTCCCATTTAAGTTATGATGCTTCCAACCTTTTTTATATGGTTTGCAAGCTTGTCCAGAAGTAAGACCACTGTTGAACTACCACAAAAGTATAAACAATTTTAATGCCACAATCTTTCCTGTTGCCTGTGGAGTCTCTGCTGAAATAAATCAGGATTTGAGCTCTTTATAGGATGAGTCAGAAAATAAAAGCATGGTTTTTTGCCAGGACACTGTGGGGTTATATTGATGTGTAACAACTTGATTTGGAACACTGGAATTTCATTCTCTCTTCTCTCTCTTTTTTTTTTGTAAAGGCAATTAACTATTCCCAGGAAGGATCCTTCACTGATAGAAAATTTTGTTTTATGAAATGTCATGGCTCCATTCATAATTTTGTCAGTTCTTCCAATTGATATATACAACTTTCAGAGCTCTTGTATTTGGAAAGCTGGAAGGGCCCAGACTTTGAAATTGTGTCTTTGTTTTCACTGTTTTTGTTTTTTGTTTTGTTTTTTTAAACTAAAGCTATATAAAGCTTGTGGATTAAACAGAATAAATTTCTAAATTTAAAAATGTTGGTCACTTAAATTTACTTGATCAGTACTGCAGGGAGCATACCTTTCTTTGAAAATTTTCAACTGATTTCCTTTTACCTTAACACCTTTGGCAAAGTGAAAATTGAACAAGGGCAATAAAAGATAAAATTAGGTTTTACCATGTTTATTATAGAAATATGCTAAGTACTGTGAAGGAATGTGAATGAAGGGGTGAACACTATGTGATTGGAACATATATAACACTAGCAAAACCAAGTTTAACTGTTGTGTGTAGAGAGAATATTACAGGTGAACAATGCCTACATATACACTAAGGCATCCTTATTGAGACCACAAAAACAGGCTTAACGAAGCTGCTATTGTTGGGACTGCACAAATAGCCTGGATTGACTGCATGATTGATAAAAGGTTGTTTTTTCCCCCAGGGACCAGGGAACTCTTTGGCAGTACTCCGGGCCACTTCTGGTAATATTTAACCTGATAGTGCAGGCTATGGTAGTTCAGAACTTGGGCATGACAGTGTGGTGGTGCTTGAGCTTACGGGCCACCATGGCTATACCCAGTGCTACCGAGGAACCACACAATGCCAAGATTAGGACATAAAGCTTTGTGCATTGCCAAGGAGGCATTCCAACCTTTAGAATGATCTTTCTGTTTGTGGTGATAACAACCAATATGTCTCTGGCAACTTGAGTTTTTAGGTATCTTCTACATGACTTTATTTTTCTAATTCTGGTGTGTAGGAAAAACAAAATAACAAGTTTCTGAGATGGTGGGTGTTAAATCCTTCAAATGTGACCAAACTAATGAATATACTAAGGTATTTACATCAAGCTAATAAAGCATTTTTTCAGTCCATTTATTTATTCACTTACACTTTTTATTCAGTAGGCTTTCAGTCGTATGCTTAGTTTCTCTTAAGATTAGTAATAATCACATTGCCAAAGCAGATGATTCATTTTCTGACCTTCCTTAACGCTACAGGATTTGTCTCAGTTGTTCATTCATTGAGCATTTTTTCACTGGGGCTCTAGGGGGTAACACTAATTGGCTGTGTACATATAGCACTGATTTCCTCATATCTGTTCCTTTCTTCTTATGTATATGTTAACACATGAAGTGGTGGAAGTTGTCTTTGTTACCATTTTTCCTATTTAAACCTTTCCCATTAAATGGGAATCCTCTCTTATGGGGCTAGCGTGAGTACTTTCCGAAAGCAGTCTTCGGGGTACCTGGGAGCCACTTATAAAGGCCTGAAAGTTCAATATTTGGGCCCACACAATACAATTCTGCTCAGGCCCAGCAGTGCTCAGAGGAACATGCAGTGTCTGATGTCAAACCTGGAGTCTGTATACACAAAGCATGCAGTTTAGTCTTTTGAGCTGTCTTTGTAGCCTGTAGTCCCTGAACCTAGACACCTTGTCACTGGTGGCTCACACTTGAATGTACTATAATAAATTGCAGCTTCGTGTTCAATGTCATCAGTGGGAGAACTGTGTTGCTATTCTTAGTCCTGTACTCAAGAGTGACCCCTGGCTGTGTTAAAACACTACATGTTGTGCCAGGGGTTCAAACTAAGGTTAACCTCATTGAAGGCAATTGCCATATCTCCCGTACTCTTAATTCTCTGGCCCATAAATGTCATCTTTTCTTTGATGTGTCCTATTTCCAGTTTTCCTATTCCAGGGCTCAAGAGCACAGTAGGTATGATACTTCCTATGCATGTAGCTGACCTGGATTCAGCTGTTGGCCCACATACAGTTCCTTGAACAAAGCTGGGTGTAGCCCCCAAACTTCTTTCCATTATCAAGTAGTGATACTGCTGCTTGATAATCACTTGAATGTATAAAAGGCATTCTAAAACATACCTAATGTAACTTTGTTTTGCTTTTGGACCATACCCAGCCATGCTCAATGGTTCCTTTTCGTAGTCTACAGGACAGGTTTACATTCCAGAAATTATGGTAAATGTTAGTGTAGTTAATTATGTAAAAATTATTTAATTATGGATTTCATATATTAGTGGATTTCATACCATAGACTTCATTGTAGTTTTGGGTTTTGTTTGTTTTTCAAATCACATAGCGAGGTTTATTGCTGCAGCTAGCTGGGGTCCAAGTATCTACCCGATGCAGCGGGCTTCAGTAAGTACCTGTAGTTTTGTTTTTCAGATAAAATTCAGTGTGGGCAGTGAAAACATAATATAACAGGGAGGGCACTTGTCTTGCACATGGCCCAACTATATGGGATGTTCAATCCCCAGATCCCGTATAGTCCCCTGAGCATTGCTGGGTGTGGCCAGAAAACAAAAATTCAATGTGGTCAGGGCTGAAACAATAGATCTCTGGCACCCCATGTGGCTCCCTGAGAACCACTGAATGTGGCCCCAAAAGCCAAAACAAAATTTTGTGGTGGCCCAGAGCCATAATACAATGGGTAGGGCATTTGCCTTGCATGTGGCAGGACCCGGGTTCTACCCCTGGCCAGGAGTGATCCCTGAATTCAGTCAGGAGTATCCTCTGAGTATTGCCAGGTGTGGCTCAAAACCAAAAAGATAGGGTGCAGTTTAGCAGCATATGGAGTCTCTGTAAGGTACTGCAACCATCACTATGTTCCAGAACTTTTAATCATTCCAAAAAGATAATTCATCAGTCACTTAGTATTGTGATCACCCCCAGGTCCAGCCCCTCATAGCTACTTTATACTTATAGGATCTACCTTTTGTGCCTGGTTTCTTTAGATTTGGGAGGTTTTTTTATGGTAGTTGTTTTGGGTTATGTGTCATACCTGGCTGTGCCGGGCTTATGCAAAGTATGCTTTGGGCTAAGGGCGTGCTTTGCATATGGAAGGCCATCTTTAATCTCAAGCACCGTGGTGTATAGCCCCCAAACAAGGACTGACATACATGTTCTCTGCCATTTGATGAGTAGTCCAATGTTTTTCTCAGTATGCCTACCTGTCTGGTATAAAAGATGGCGAAGGTCAAATTATGTATGATAATTAGAGCAGTGAGTTTTGGTTGGGTTGGGTTCTGAGCCATTCTTGTCTCTGTGCTCAGGAGTTGCTCTGATAGTGCTTGTGGGGCACCTTGCAATGCCAGGAAGTGACCCCACACCCACATATAAAGCATGCACTCCAGCCCTTAGAACTTTCCCCCAACCCTGCAATGGGGCTCAGAATATAGATTATGGACCAGAATAATAGAGGTCAAGGCATCGCCTAACGTGTCTGTTGCTAGTTCAATTCCCAGCATCACCCATAGTCCCCTGAGCACATCAGAAGTGACCTCATCGATTTGAACCTCCTCCTCACAAAAAAATAGAATATGGCTTATTTACCTGAGAAAGTTTAAAAATTGAAAATTCCACAACAGTATCATCCTAAGGACCCAATTGGTCAATTCTGAAAGACCCAGCTGACTCTTGGCAGGGGTCACACAACTGCTCAGGGCTCGCTCCTGACTGCTCAGGGATCACTTCTGGTGGGGCTCAGGAGACTGTATGTGGTGTCCAGTCAAGGGAAGAACCCTACCCTTTGTACTATATCACTCCAAGGCCCATCTTTACTACCCTTTGAATATACATCTGCAGTAATTTTCATTTGAAAGACCCATCTTAGTTTATAACAAACATCGCCATTTGACTTCCTAAGAACTCAGTTATTGAAGTGCTTCTAATTTTCTGTACAAATCTGCTTGCAAATGAAAAATGAGTTGATAGCATTTGAAATGCAAGTTTTTTTCAAAATGTGACAGACATTCCACATGTGTCAGTATGTAGTAAGTTGTCAGATTTCCTATCATATAGAGTTTTTGCCAAGATGTCCTTTTCTTGGAGGTGTGTCAGAAGGGAGGAGACACGGGGCTGTAGTGTTAGTACAGCGGGTAGGGCCCTTCCTTGACTTGTGCTCAGCTGACTGGGTTCCAAGCACCTCTAGGAGTGGTCCCTGAGCACCAGGGATGGTGTGCCTACAGGTATGGCCTCTCCCTAAAAAAGGGAGGGGACGCTTGCTGTATGGATTCCCAGCCCACCCAGTCCAGTGCAGCCCACTCATGCAGCCAGGTTTGCTGAGTGTCTGCCAGATGCTTGAGGCTGATTCAGTGCTTTTGCCCCTGGTTCAGTGAACTTCCTTAGCTTTTCCTTTGCTGTTCTCTGTGAGAAATGTCCTTTTCTAGTGTCCAAATCCATTTAATACATTTAATAATAATCCAAATACATTTAATAAATGTATTAAACATTTCAAGTTATAGAAGAAAATGCACTCACTTTTTTGTTTGTTGTGGGGGCCGGAGCAATAGCACAGTGGGTAGGGCGTTCGCCTTGCACGCGGCCGACCCGGGTTCAATCCCCGGCATCCCATATGGTCCCCCAAGCACTACGAGGAGTAATTCCTGAGTACAAAGCCAGGAGTAACCCCTGAGCATTGCTGTGTTCGACCCAAAAAGCAAAAAAAAAAAAAAAAAAACTTTTTTGTTTGTTGTTGGCACGCACCTGGCAGTGCTTTAGTGACCGTGTGGGCATTGAACCCCACTAGTGCTCCTGAGTTTTTGCATGGCTCCTACATGCAAAGTGTGCACTTTGAACTATCTCCAGGCTCCATACTCACTTTTTGCTTCTAGGTTTGGGGTTTTGGAGGATCAAGCACAGCAATGCTTGTGGTCACTCCCAGCAAACCATACAGTACCAGAGATTGAACCTATATTTCCCACATGCCTTAAGGAGACCATACTGAACACTGAGCTATTTCTCTGACTCCCCACATCCTCACTTCTATTTATTCATTTTGGTTTGGGGTCCATACGTGGCTGTGCTCATTGCTTGCTCCTGGTTCTATGTTCAGGGGTCACTCCTGGCAGGGCTCAGAAGACTATCTTTGGTGCCAGGGATCAAACCCAGATTGGTTGCATACAAGGCAAGTTGTCTGCCAGCTGTACTATCTCTCTGGCTCCTCCATCTACCCTTTCCCCACTACATTTTGAACTCTGGGTTTGATTGGCAAAAGTGATCCCTGAGCGCAGAGCCAGGAGTAAGCCCTGAGTTCCACCAGGTATGGATGGCCCTACAACAAAAAGTGGGTCGAAGTCTTACATTTTATTGTATTCAGTGTTAATCATGCACAGAAGGATCAGGATTGCTGAGGACGGGGTTCTGAGCCTGCCCTGTATTACACTCATCTCAATTTCTCCATCTGTCCTGCTTGCACCTGTTTCAGCAATTTTCTCACCTTTCCCACTAGGTGGCACCACATAAAAGGAATCCATGTATTGGTCATGCACTTGAGCTGTGAAGGAAATCTCAACATTACATTCTAACTTCCCAGTTTTGCCCTATGCTCAGCAGGTGACAGTTTTGCCTCCTTTACTTATGACTGAAACCCCATGGCCTAGCACAGAGAGGCATTTATTTGATGACCACATAAATGAGGAAATAAACTCAATTGTTTCATGTCACAGTTTCCTCGCCTGTAAAATAGAATCAATAATAGTATTCACCTCCTAACGCTGTAAAGATTAAGTGAATCAGGGTGGGCTTAATTCATGCCTAGGACATAGTATGTCTTAAAAAGTCTTTATTTTATAATTTTGGACAGCTAGCTCCCATTTTTACCTGAAAGTTCTTTTGTACAATTGGATTCTAATTTCAAAACTTCTTTCCCTTGGTCTTGGTTGTAGTCCTGTTGCATGGCATTACAAAGAACTTTTACACACTTTTACAAGTGATTCAGCCTCCTCACCTAAGAATCAAGCATTACCTACTTGATGCTACTTGGTGTGAGCAAGTGTGCGTGTGTGAGAGGGAGAGACAGAGGAGACAGAAAGTTAACAGTGACTTTGTTTTGAGGCCATACCTTATGGTATTCAGGACTTACTCCTGGCATTGGACTTAGGTATTACTCCTAGAATGGCTACAGAGACCCCATGCAGTGCCTGAGATTCAAATGCGGGGCGGGGGTAGAGGGGGAAGTCAGCTATTCCAGGCAAGTGTCAACCCCTGTCTCTCCAGCTCTGACTTTTTTTTTTTAATAGATACATAGTGCTGGGAGGCTCTTCATGTTCCTGGAATGAGCAGACACCATTGGGCTACACTAGCACACGACAGGGACAAATAGAGACGTTACTGGCACCCTCTTGAGCAAATCGATGAATAATGGGATAACAAGTGATACAAGTGATAGTGCTGGAGATAGAACCCAGGTCCTTATACATGCCAGGCACTTGCTCTACCACAGAACCACATCCTCAGCCCCTACACTGATTTCCATGACCTTATCTGTGAACATGTACAGTCATCTCCACTTCATTTTTTTTTTAATTCTCTAGAATCAGGTCACTAAATACAAGCTTAAGTCTACTGGGGGTGGGGTGGGAAGCATAATTATTAAGCTTTTTTTCAAGGAATATGTGGCCTTGTTTTAAACTAAGGCCATTGCTGTGGTCCTATCACTTGAGCTGCTCAAAATCAGACCTGAGATCCCATCTCTGAATGTTTAGATATGTAAAGTAATTCCCATTGTTTAAGCCTGCTTAAGCTGGGATTTGAGATCCATGCAGAAAAAAGAAAAACGGTGGCTAATACCCCAGTACCTTATGGGAAGTGCTTCCATTTTCCTCGGCTCAGATCCAGACCTGCCTTGCCAAGCTGCTGCGGGGAGCACTGAGCCCAGAGCCTGGCTCCAGGAGAAGGCCAGCTTTCATCCTGCAGTGAAGTCTGTCAGCATCTGGTGTCTGTGCTGACGGCTATGGGAAAGCCACACCCGCCTAGTGACTCACCACTCATCACACTTATCTGTCCCTGGCTGCTCCTGCCAGGACATGACTTTCCATTCCTGCACCTGCCTTAAACTTCAGGCATCCGTGCATAGGTCAGTCTCCTTTGTAGGTAATAAGGAGACAGAGGGGACCACATGACCAAGTGGCAGCGTTCCACCCTGCCTTGCTGTGTCCTTGGGCAAGAGCCTGCTCCTCTCTGGGCCTTAGTGCTTTTTATAGGGCAGAAGCCTGGACTCACGCCTGTGGACTTTCTTAGGTCACTTCTGCCCAAAGGATACGTGAAATTTAAGGAGTATCCCAACATCAGGCTTCTTCCACATTCCAGGCCCTTTTTCCATTTGATCTTTGATCCTCTCAGCAGCCAGTGAGGAGATGGGACGTGGCTGAGCTGCAGGGCAGACCTGGGCCCACCTCCAGGGCTGGGACACAGCGGCAGCTGCTGTTTATCAAGTGCTCTGGGGACAATCATTGCCACATTCTCACGTCAACCCCAATGCACCGTTACTATTATTGCCCTCTTTTACAGATAAGGAAGTGGAAATTTGAAGAGTCGAAGTAATGAGTGCAAGAAAGAGGAGGCAAAAGTAAGCAGTGGAGCTGGACTGTGTCCTACAAACAGGGTCTGTGTGCCTGGACCCCACCTGCCCCTTGCTTCCTCCTGCTATTACAGGGTGGGAATCAGGGCGGGGACAAAGCTCGGAAGCTAGAGATTTGGGTTCCAGAATAAACTCTGGACACTGATTTCTTTCGCTAGGGTGAACCACACATTACCCTGATTCCATTTCCTTATCTGTAATGTAGGCTGAGGACCTGAATTGTAAGGAAAGAGATCCTTGGCGAGGGTATGTGTGTGCGCATCCCTGTACACTGCAGAGCTTGTCTAAGAGCAGGAGATGGTGGTTTTCCTTCCTCCCAGACCAGTAGCTGGGGGCAGGAAGTAGGCCGCCAGGCCAGGCGGCCCAGAGCAGCGTCTCAGTTGTCTCCACCCTTGGCTCAATTCAAGTCCCTGGGGAAAGAGGCAGCCCGAGTCCTTATCTAGAATGTGCCTTTGCCCCAGGGCCCTCAAAGCAAAGAGAAACTTCTGGACTGTCACCACTGAGTTCCAAACATTCCAGAGGGCTCAGTCGAAAGGAAGTCTGTCAGTGCCTCACCCAGCATCAGCCATAGAGAAGCCCGGATGGGCTGACTGGAGTCCTTCCCTCTTGGCCTCTGCCCTTGTCCTGCCTGGTTTCATTGTCCAGGACTCAGGCCGAGGCCCAGCCCCACAGCCCGTCCGACCTAGCAGAACCCAGACTCCTATGTGAGGGTGCAGAGGACAGCTTGGAGCCAGTGGAGTTTGGAGTCAGGGCTGCCAGGCTCTGGTTCTGGTTTACTGTCTTCCCTCTCACGGTCTGGAGTCTCTACTGTGAGATACGGATTGTGGGGCTGGAGAGAATTCAATGGACTGAGCACTCGCTTACTGTAGCAGGAGGCCAGGGTGGGATCCCTCCATTGCATGGTTCACTAAGTCCCACAGAGAGTGGCGCCTGAGCTCTGAGCCTGGAGTAGCCCCTGAGTACCACTGGGTAGAGCTTGAAAATATATAAACTCCATGAACTCAGGACCAGTGGCATTCAGTGGCTTGGCTGCCTGCATGTCATCCTGGCTTCTTGACAGTCACCTGCCAGCCGTGTGGCAAAGTGCACCTCTGTCTTTTTCTGGTGTTTTGTTTAGTTTTTAAGGCCACTCTTGGTGGTGCTCAGGGGCAATTCCTGGCCAGTACTGAGGAGTGACCCTTGTGATGCTTGGGGAATCCTATGAGGTGCTGGGAATCAAACCAGGATCGTGGCTGCTACAGCCACAGACAAGGCAAGTGGCTAACCAGAACTCTCTCAGGTTCAATTCAATTCCTTGGCCTACTGGCAGCTGCTGGAGAATTTTTCCTGCTCTGTGGTTGGGGTCAACTGTCCCAGCCCAGAGATTTCACACAGAATCTTATAATGTGTGTCTTGGATTCTTTCTTGTTCCCAATTAGACCAAGAGCTCCTTGACTTAAGAGCTCGGAGAGGGGCTGGAGCAGGTACAGCAGGTAGGGCGTTTGCCTTGCACGTGGCCGACCCGGGTTCGATTCCCAGCATCCCATATGGTCCTCTGAGCACTGCCAGGGGTGATGCCTGAGTGCAGATCCAGGAGTACCCCTGTGCATTGCCAGGTATGACCCAAAAAGCTCAGACATAAGCCTCCTTATTTTTTGGCCCCACCCTTAACTTTCCTCTACCATATGTTGGATTTTCAAGGAAAATTTTATTTTGCTTTTACAGCCTTACTGAGAAAATTGATACACACACACAAAAAAAAAACCTGACATATTTATGGAATGACATATTATAAATCAATACAGAAGGTAAGGCACTTGCCTGTTTTATTTTTATATTTGGGCAAAACTCAGCAGTGCTGAGGGCGTACTTTTGGCTCTGAGCTTAGGGATCACTCCTGATAGGCTCAGGGGCCCATATGGGGTGCCAGGAATCGAACCTGGGTTGGCCTGTGCAAGACTAGCGCCCTACCCACTGTGCTATTGTCCCTCCCCCAAGGCACTTGCCTTGCATAGAGCCAACCTTGGTTTGATCCCCAACACTGAAAAGGCTCCCTCACCAGCACCTCCAGGAATCACTTTGGAGCATAGAGCACCTCGAAATAAAGCCCAACAACCAAAAAAGAATTTTTTTTTTTTTTTTTTTTTTGCTTTTTGGATCACACCCAGCAATGCTCAGGAGTGACTCCTGCCTCTGCACTCAGGAATAATAATTATTCCTGCCGGTGCTCAGAGAACCATATGGGACGTTGAGGATAGAACCCAGGTCAGCTGCATGTAAGGCAAACACCCTACCCACTGTACTATGGCTCCAGCCCCAAACTGACACTTTTAAAGTGTGTGATTGGTTGAGGTTTGATGTTTATGCATACCTTGAAGCCGTTTGCACAACACCCTCAAAATTCTTCTTTTGCCTTATTTTTATTTATTTATTTATTTACTTATTTATTTATTGCTTTTTGGGTCACATCCAGCGATGCATAGGGATTACTCCTGGATCATGCACTCAGGAATTATTCCTGGCGGTGCTTGGGAGACCCTATGGGATGCTGGGAATTGAATCCAGGTTGGCCGAGTGCAAGGCAAACGCCCTACCCGCTGTGCTATTGCTCCAGCCCCTCTTTTGCCTTTTTAAATCACAACCTATCCCCAAACCCCATATACTCCAGGAAACACTGATCTGCTTTCTGTTACTAAACATGAGTTCTATGCTCTAGAATTTATGTCAATGGATATGTACAGTGTTTACTTCTTTTTGTCTGGCGTCTTTCACTTGGCATAATTATGTTGGGATCTATCTATGTTGACAAATGATTCAGGAATGCATTCCTTTAAAAGCTAAGTGGTGAGCAGCAACTAACACGGCTCCAGGATGCGGGACTGGGACAACTCCGAACCTCGAGGCCGCATTAGCGGCTGCACGACCTTTTCTAAAAACTGAAAACATACAATCTTTTAATAGAAAACTAATTATCAAATGCTTCCTTGGTAGTAGGGCTGTCTTTCTTAGGGGGAATCTCCAACAATAATAGTGAGTTTTGTGTTGAAATATGGAACGTAATCAAGGTAAAGAGAAAATGAAGTGAAATTCATCAGTTATACAGTTGGGGGTGGGGGGGCGGGGGGTATACTGGGGTTTTTGGTGGTGGAATATGGTCACTGGTGAATGGATGGGTGTTGGAATACTGTATAACTGAAACATAAACCTGAGAACTTTGTAACTTTCCACATGGTGATTCAATAAAAATAAATAAATAAATAAATAAATAAATAAAAATAAAAGCTAAGTGGTATTTTAGGGGCTGGAGTGATAGTACAGTGGATAGGGTGTTTGCCTTGCATGCAGCCAACCTGGGTTTGATTCCCAGCATCCAATATGGTGATATGGTCCCCCAGCACCACCAGGAGGAATTCCTGAGTGCAGAACCAAGAGTAACCCCTGTGCATTGCTCAGTGTGACCTAAAAAGCAAAACAAAACAAAAAAAATTTTTTTTTAATTAAAAAAAATAAAGCTAGGGGGCTGGAGCAATAGCACAGCTGGTGCTAGCACAGCTGACCCAAAAAGCAAGAAAATAAAAATAAAATAAAAATAAGTAAATAAAAGCTAGGGCTGGAGTGATAGCACATTGGTAGGGCATTCGCCTTTCATGCGGCCAATCCATGTTCAATTCCTCTGCCCCTCTCGGAGACCCTGGCAAGCTACTGAGAGTATCCAGCCCACACGGCAGAGCCTGGCAAGCTACCCATGGCACATTGGATATGACAAAAACAGTAGCAATAAGTCTCACAGTGAGGGACGTTACTGGTGCCCGCTCGAACAAATCGATGAGAAACGGGATAACAGTGACAGTGACAGTGAAATAAAAGCTAAGTGATATTTTATTGTATGGCTATACCACAATTTATTCATTGGCCCACTGATAGACATTTGGGTATCTTTTTCAGTTTTAGTTTAAAGAGTACAACTTTGCTATGAACATTCCTTCATCGAAGATGTTTTTTAAATGAGTGTCTGTGGGGGCTGGAGAGAGAATATAGCAGGTAAGGTGCTTGCCTTGTATGCGCTGACTGGGCTCTATCTCCAGATCCCCATGTGGTCCTCTGAGCCGTGTCTGAGTGTGACCTGAGCACTGCCAGGTATCACTGTCACTGTATCATCACTGTCATCCCATTGATCATCGATTTGCTTGAGCAGGCACCAATAACGTTTACATTTGTCCTAGCCCTGATATTTTAGCAGTCTCTCTTAATTTGTTCTTCCCAGTGGTGCCACATTGGAGGCTCTTTCAGGGTAAGGGGAATGAGACCCATCATTGTTACTGTATTTGGCATATTGAATACGCCACAGAGAGCCTGCCAGGCTCTGCCTTGCGGGCAGGATGCTCTCGGTACCTTGCCAGGTTCTCTGAGAGGGAGAACTAGGCTATAAGAGGTCGCCAGGTATACCCCAAAAATAAAAAACAAAGCAAACCCCAAAACTTTGTGTGTGTATGTCAGTGTGTGTGTGTGTGTGTGTGTGTGTGTGTGTGTGTGTGTGTTGCTAGGATTGAACCCAGGGCTTCACGCAGCTAAGGCATGAACTCCCATTGATCTTCATCTTTGCCCCTGGCACCACACATGATTATATGAAGAAGCACTACTAAAAAAAAAATTGGGGGGGGGCTAGAGATAGTGTAAGGGGTTAAGGTGCTTGCCTTGCATGACCCTGATTCCATTCACAGTATCACATATAAGTCCCTGAACATGTAGCCAGGTATGGTTCAGTTGCTCCCCAAAACATCTAGATAAGATGATCCCCAATGACACAAATATTTCAGGACCTAAAAGCTGGGGAGCAGCTGGGGGAACCACCATTTTTAGCTTTGACTGGTGCCCAACACCCGGATGCACTTGTTCACTTAGTCTGTGAAGCAGCTGCCGTTGTTGTTCCCAGTTTACAGACAAAATAGCTGAGGCACACAGAGAAGTGACTAGATCTGTATGAGGACATCCATAGGGCCAATGCAGCAGCTGTGACTCAGACCCCTGCCAGCCCCAGAGTCCAGGCCTGTCTCTACCACGTGGCTGTCAGCCAGCCCCTGGGCTTCCTTTGACTCACTGTGTGGTTAGGGTGGATCATCTGGGTTGGCTCCACTGTGCTGGGCTCACTGGAGCCTCCCAGTCAGGTCTGGGAGGCCCAGGAGAGGCTGGGGCCAGTGCAGCAGGTGGAAGAGCCAGCATGAGGCCCAGGGGCACCTGGTCTGGGAGGGATGGAAAGCGGGGCCCTGTTTAGGTGGAAACCACTGGACTTTTCATGCATGTTCTCTCTTAGAATGTTTCATAGCAACTTTGAGGGATGAATTATCCCCATTGTACAGATGGGAACACTGAGGCTCAGCACACTACTTATTTGTTAGGATTCTGGCACCTCCCAGTAACAGAAAAGCCAACAGAAAGGGGCATATGTGGTCAAGCAATTTATCTGACCCCAAGGCTCAAAGTTCTAGGAAACTTTCAGTGTGTGACTCCAGGGGACACAGGAGTTCAGAACATGGGTTCTTTCCCTCTTCTCAGACTCCCTCCTTCCCACTACGGCCCACCTGCCCCTCGCTGCCCCCGCAGAGAGCTGCAGTTTCAGGGACTGCAATGACCTCTGGAAGCAAACCGGGATCTCTCTTTTCCCTTGTGACCCCTTTCAAGAGGGAGAAGACCTTCCAGCAGCATCCGGCAGAGACTTCTAACCTCTCACTGCCCAACCACTCGGGGAGGGAATGAGACCTGGGCTGGGAGAGGTGGGGAAGGGCAAAGACCCACCAGGGACCACCTGTAGCGGAGTTTCCTCAAGGTTGGGGCTGCTGAGAGGACGAGGGGTCAACCACAGAGGAGAAGGGACCTGCTGGTCAGAGGAGGAGCTGAGCCTGAAACAAATTTTTTTTTTTGCTTTTTCTTGGGTCACAGCCGGCGATGCACAAGGGTTACTCCTGGCTCAAGCACTCAGGAATTACTCCTGGCGGTGCTTGGGGGACCCTATGGGATGCTGGGAATTGAACCCGGGTCGGCCGCATGCAAGGCAAATGCCCTATCCACCGTGCTATTGCTCCAGCCCCTGAAACAAATGTTTTGCAGTGTCTGTCCCCCTTGCACCTTCATTATCTCCACAGGCAGAGAGGAGGAGCAGCTCCTCCTGAAGAACCCAAAGGCATCAGATGCACCTCGCCCCGTTATATCAGGGGCGAGTGTCTGTCAGAAACACTCCTGTTTTTGAGTCAGCCATATTTTTCTTATGAGGAATCCCTGTATTATAGGAGACACAACGGCAGAGAGAAGTAACTCGCCCATGAGCCCTGGGGAGATAGTTCAGAGGCTGGAGCACCTGCAAGGATGGGGAGCAGCCCCCAGCACTAAGCCAGGAGTAGTCTTGTCACGCCACCCCCCCCCACACACACACACACATACACACACAGGCTTGCCTGAAGTCACCTAGAAAGTGTGACAGTGGTATTTGAATCCTGCCCGGTATTTCAGTATCCCACCCTTCAAAAGGTCAAAGGGTGTGGAGGGCAGCCAGGAGGCTGAGTCAGAGGCCAGGTGGGTAGCCCCAGGGCCAAGGAGTGCCCAGCAGGCATAGGTGAACGCTGCACTCGATTAGGGCAGTGGACTGGGAGGACCAGGCTGTGGTCAGGCCAGCTGGCAGGCTGAGCTGGGAATGCAATGTGAGCCCATGAGCCAGCATGGCCCACCCAGCTGGCCTCTCGAGTTCCAGGAGTCCCGCTCAGGAGCCAGAATCCATCCAAGGAACCTTAAATACAGATTCGAGTTGGGGGTGGGCGGTTGGGGCTTGAGGGCCACACCCGGTAGTGCTCAGGGCTTACCCCTGAGTGTCACTCCTAGCAGTGCTCACGGAACCACATGGGGAGTCAAGGAGAAAATAGGGTTTTGGTGTTAGGTTTGAATGTTTTTATTTTATTTTATTTGGGGGGGAGGGGTCACAACTGGCAGTGCTCAGGGTTTACTCCTAGCTCTGTGCTCAGAGATTATTTCTGGTAGTTTTGGGGAACCAGGTGGGGTAACAAAGATTAAACCCCTGTCAGCCACATGCAAGGCAAATGCCTTACCTGCTATACTATTGCTCAGCCTCTAAGTCTGGGTGTTGTTATACTAAGAATGAACATTACGTATAGATCAATTATAAAATTTAGGATTATTAGATTTAGTCATGAGTTTACATAGGTGAGAGCTAGGATCAGGATTAGGGTTCAGGTTAGGATTTGTTTAGGGGTGAAGTGTTAAGTTTTGCTCTGTTCAAAATTAAAAATGCAAGTTAACAATAAGGCAACTAAAATTTTGACTAATTTGTAGCTTTAGGCTAGGCTAGACTCAGGGTTAAGGTTAGAATCAGGATTAAGATTAGAGCTAGGGTTAGAGTTAGGTTGTGTAGGGATTGGGTGTTAAGTTTTTCTGTATTCATAGTTAATATCGCAATTTAAGAATAGAGTGATTGATGGACTAGACAGTACAGCTATCTTTCTGATGGTATACTATCACTCTGGCCCAGATGTCAGGTTTTTCTGTATTTATATAAGATAAACATTCAACTGAAGTATCATACAATTGTTAAATTTTGGTAAATTTGTACATTTGCACCTAGGCTAGGGTCAAGATCAGTATAGAGTCAGGGTTAGGGTGAGATTTGGGTTTAGGGATTGCATTAAGGTTAGGTGGCTGTTTTTGTTTTTTTCTGGGGTTTTTTGTTTGTTTGGTTTGGTTTTTTAGCTTTTTGGGATCACACCCAGTAATGCAGTTACTCCTGGATACGCACTCAGGAATTACTCCTGGCAGTGCTCGGGAGAACATATGGGATGCTGGGACTCGAACCCGGCTCGGCCAGCCGCGTGCAAGGCAAATGCCCTACCCGCTGTACTATTGCTACAGCCTTTATGGTAAGGATTTTAAGTAGGGCTAGTGTTAGGTTTCTGTGGGATTGCATGTTAGATTTTTCTGTATTCATAGTTAAAAATTCAAGTTAAGTATAGGGCAGTAGTTAAATTTTGGTAGGGTTAGCCCTAGGTTAGAATCAGGACAAGAGATAAGGCTAAGGTTAGAGTCAGGATTGTGTAGTGGCTAGGTGTTAAGTTTTTCTGTGTCCAAAGTTAATGACGCAACTGATTTAAAGTGATTGAAAAGAAAGGTTTTTTTTTTAATTAAAAAAAATAGCCCAATTTCTAGATAAAGAAACTGAGGCCAAATCTGGCATAAAAGATTTGTTTTGTTTTTGTCTTCTTAACTACCTTACTCCCCATTAGAACAATGCTTGGCACACAGTAGGCATTTCATAGACTTTGGAAGAATGTGATTGGCTGAATGAATGTGGGTTTTGAGGCACTTAGCACAGCAGTAGAAGCAGTGTCAGAAGCGTTGATTTTAAACGCATCACAGTGAGAAGCCCCTCGAGGGGTGGAAAAAAGTGATTTGTCCACAGCCAAGCATAAACCCTCATAAGGCTCATAGACTCCCACAGCTGAAACTTTTCATGGCTTTCTCCCGATACTCAGACACACAAACACATATGCCTCATTCTCATCACCAGGTCTGAAAGCACTCAGAGGGAACCATGAATGGGAGAAGGGTTCATGGCAGGATTCTTGAGCAGCCCAAGGCCAGGAAGTGCAGCCAGAGCTAAAGGGCCAGAAACAAACCCAGAAAAGTAAAGATGGATATTGCCTGCTCCTACCTTGCCCATTTGACCTCCACACTCACCAGTCCCGCCCTGCCCCCCCCCCGCCCCAACTCTGCTCACAAGCTTCCAGAAGGCTCCTGACTGCTCAGATCCGGCTTCACAGGGCCTCTTAGTTCAAGCACCCCAAAGAGAGCAGTGCATATAGTTCATTATCCTGGGGCCCTAACTTTGCATTGAGGAGCCCAGAGTTTGATCTCCAGCACCAACACTAAGTCCAGAGCAGTCCCTGACACCCCAAAATAAACAAATAAGAAAAAAAAAAAACTCATCTAGAAGAAACTGAATATTGAAGTCTCATTCCAGTTCTGGGAGTGAAGTTAAGGAGTGACTCATATTGGTCGGCAGAGGGTTGGGAGCTGCTCCTTGTCCAGCAGCTCCCTTCCGTGGCCCCAGGACTGTGGGAGAAGACCCTGAGATTGGGAGGCGGAGGAAGCAACGCCTTTCCAGACCAGTCGGGCAACTGCTAGTCCAATTCCTTCCCAGCCCCCGCTACCCCCTTCCCAGACAAAAGGTACCACTTACCACAGCCACAGCACAATGCCATCCATTGTCCCTTATTACTCACTCCTGCTTGAGGTTCTCTCAACTCATTCGTTCTTTTGAACTAGGCATCCCTCTTTGCTCATGTCTGTGGCTGAGGTATTGACCTAAAGCTAACTTGAAGCTATTCTCTCACGCTTCTCTGGAGGCTATAAGCAATTTGTACAGATTTGTATATACAAACCCTCTAAGAGATTGGTTGTGATGAGTTCTCTCACTCACCTCCTCATCAGGGTTGCCCCGGTTGGCCAGAACATTCTCCCCACTACCAGCATTGGTTGCCAGCCAGCCTATAGAACGTCTGTCCAAGGACCAGGGGTCCACCCATTCCTGGACTGCGATGGCTGGGATAATTTTTGCTTGCTTTGGTTTTTGCAAAAGTTTTCTCTGCTTATCCTGATTTTCCTGTGAGCCTGGCCAGTTCTCCACGCTCCTACCCCCACCCCAATTCTTTGTTCATTGTTTACAGAGGCTGATTCTTCTCCTTCCTGGTGTTTCCCCACCTTTTTCCTGCTGATTACACATTTTAGTCATAGCCCTGCAAAATTTTAACCAATGGCCACTTATATCATGTTGGACAAGTTCCTTTGGGCCTCAGTTTTCCCAGGTGGATTTTGGGAGTACTAATTTTCACCTCCCCCAGTGACCAAGAGGATTAAAAGAGCATGTAAACCTGTCACATAGCTGTCAGCTAAACAAAATGAGTCTGCCCTTCCTTTCAGCTTCAACTATTTTTATCTTGTTTTGTTTTGTTTTGGGGTCACAACCAAGTGTGCATAGGGCTTACTCTTGCCTCTGTGCTCAGGGGTCATTCCTGGCGATGCTCAAGGGACTATATGGGGTACTGGGGATTGAGAGACTGAACCACGTCAAGTGCCTTACCCCCCATACTAGCTCTCTGGCTTTTGCCTTCAGCTCTTACTTTAAGCTGTTCAAAAGCCCAGAAAGGCAGAAATAGACAAAGGGGAAGAGCTCTATGTTTGAGTTTATGTTGGGCATCTAATTTGCTGTATGGCTTTTGGAACTGTCTCTTCCCTTCTCTGATCTGCTTCCCATTTGTTAAATGAGAATTGGACCAAAAGATCATTTCTCACACTGCAAAAAAGGAGCTAATTTTGGGGCTTTTTTTTTTTTCACTAAAAACCAAAACCCAGAAACAGATTTTTTAGCTAAATTTGGTGAGGGGAAAACCACCAAATCCCTCTTAGGATATTTTAGTTTGTTTTGGGCCACACCCTGCACTGCTCAGGGCTTACTTCTGGCTCTGTGCTCAGGCATTGCTCCTGGTGGGACTCAAGGAACTGTATGGGTGCCAGGGTTGGAATTCAGGCTGGCCATATGCAAGGCAAGTACCCTAACCACGTGTACTCTCTCTCTCCAGACACCGCTGTCCGACCCCCGCCCCCCTCCGCCACCCTCCCTTAGGATGTTGAGCCAGTGCCATGGTAGTCACTGCTGAGTGTAAGTATCCAAATTAAAATATCCAAATTAAAATTGAGTTCCTCAGTCTTGCCAGCGACATTTCAATCCCTTAGTTAAACCCATGTAGCTAGTGGCCCTAGTAGCACTGAGTAGCACTTGAGTAGAGAGGAGGGAGTCTTTGATTACAGAAAGTGCTAGCATGGGTAGGGTGTTCACCTTGCATATGGCTGACCTGGGTTCAATCACAGCTTCTCATAGGATCCCTCAAGCACTGCCAGGAGTGATTCCTGAGTGCAGAGCCTGGAGTAATTCCTGAGCATCACTGGGTATGCCAAGAAAAGGGAAGAAAGAAAGAAAGAAAGAAAGAAAGAAAGAAAGAAAGAAAGAAAGAAAGAAAGAAAGAAAGAAAGAAAGAAAGAAAGAAAGAAAGAAAGAAAGAAAGAAAGAAAGAAAGAAAGAAAGAAAGAAAGAAAGAAAGAAAGAAAGAAAGAAAGAAAGAAAGAAAGAAGAGAAAAAAGAAAGTGTTATGTGATAGTGCTGATGCACTTCAGTCTAGTGTTTCCCACACATCTGATTGCACTGTCTCTGCAGAACATCTACAGCAAACCTAGTTAAAGATTAGTGCTCCGGTGGCTGGAGAGACAGTACAGGGGTTTTAGGCACTTGTCTAGCATGCAATTGACCCGGGTTCAACTTCCAGCGCTACATGTGGGTCCTCAAGCACCACCAGAAGTAATACCTGAGCACAGAACCTGGTGTAAGTCCTGAGCACAGCTGAGTATAACCCCTAACCCCTCCTCTCCTTACTTGTCCCCAAAGAAATATTGCTCCAGGGGCTGGAGCAATAGCACAGCGGGTAGGGCACTTGCCTTGCACGCGGCCGACCCGGGTTGATTCCCAGCATCCCATATGGTCCTCTGAGCACCACCAGGGATAATTCCTGAGTGCAGAGCCAGGAGTGACCCCTGTGCATTGCCAGGTGTGACCCAAAAAAAGAAAAACAAAAACAAAAACAAAACAAAACAAAAAAAGAAATATTGCTCCAGAAGCAAGGTCTGGGAGAGACTGAATTTGAGGGTCTCTTGGGTCCATCAGCAACAAGAGTGGAGGAGAGGAGTTATTTTACAAGAGAATCCCTTTTCAGGGAGAAGCTGCAGCTTAGCAGATTCTTGACTAATAAGACTTTGTAATTGTGCAAGAGAGCCCTAGAATAGAGGTGCTCCCAGAAAAGAGAGAGGGTGGAAATCTTAAATGTCCTAGGAAATCAAGGCCATGGGACTTGAAAGGAAAGGGCGACAAAATCGCAGAGTGAGTTGAAGATGAAAGTGGCAACCCAGTGGGAAGATGAAGTCAGGAAGGAGAGAGGACCAGGGTCCAGGTTAGCAAAGAAACTTCTGAGACGAGGAAGCTGGAGTTCTGTTCTGAGTCATCTGCACACAGCTGCTCCAGTCGCCTGTCACGGTGAGTCCATGAACTATACATCTTGCAGTGGGAAAAAAACAAGAGAAAAGGGCACGGCCCCACCTGTAAGCTGCCAAGAGAGTAGAAAGGGCCTTCAAAGGGTCTAGATGAAAAGGACATGAAGAATTCAGAGGCTGGGGTGTGACTCAGTGGCAGAGCACTCACCTTGCTTGTGTGAGGTCCTGGGTTCCAGTCCTGGCATGGAAAGAAAAATATAAATCAAAACTTACAAAAACAGGCTCTATCTTCAAGCCCCTGTTCTCCCTTGAACACAAAACTCATATCTTAACTTGCTTATCTCTCTTTCTTTGCTTGCTTATTTCTACTCTGAGGAAGCCTGTGTTCTCTCTCAAACATAAACTTACCCCTCTCCTCTCACATCTAAATAAGTGTCAGTGAAAAATGCCTTGTTTGCGGCTGAAGCGATAGCACAGCGGGCCCACCTTACACACGGCCAACCTAGGTTTGATTCCCAGCATCCCATATGGTCCCCCGAGCACCGCCAGGAGTGATTCCTGAGTGCATGAGCCAGAAGTAACACCTTAGCATCGCTGGGTGTGACCCAAAAAGAAAAAAAAAAGATTTGTTTGAAAAAAACAATAAAAACAACCCCCCCTCCAAAAAAAACCACAGCCAACCCTCCCCAAATTTCAGTCCTCGTCACCCCAGTTTGCCCAACTACCCCATCCTCCTGCCTCCACAGTGATTGGTTCAGACAGTCATGTGACCAGGGGGATTTGATTCCAGAACCTGTCTTTACTTATTTTTTATTTTAAAATATTTTTTTTTAATAATGTTTTGGGTCACACTGGGCACTGGGTGACAGAAACAGTTTATAAAAAAAGATGTAGAAATTGGCTAGAGAAATAGACCCTCTCCTTGAGAGTGTCTGAAAGATTAGAAGTTAGGAGATAGGTGATTATTTTACTTTATTTTGGTGTTTGGTCCATACTCGGCAGTGCTCAGTCTGAAACCCCAAATTACCTTTATGAGGGAATTTTGAGATTTGGACTGTTTCTCCCCTTTGTAAATTCCCTTTGTTTCCACATTCATTCCCTTCCCTGGGAACTCATCCTAGGAACTCTTATGCTTAACAATCCTTGAGCCAGACTGTCTGGGTTAAAAGGTCATACCTACCTTACTAGCTGCATATCCCTGAGCAGGTGGCACTATCTCTGCGCCTCAGTTTCCTTTGCTCTAAATAGGAATAATTATAACAGTACCTGTGTTGTTTTAAAAATTAGAAGGGTGAAGACATGAAAAACTCTTAGAAAAGTGCTTGGAATGTGAGTATCTACTACTTGTACTTTCCAACAACAAATGGTGGTGTAGACTATGTGTTTGGGCCACTCTTGGCTTGGTGCTTGGGGATCACTGCTTGGGGCAACAAGTGATGCCAGGAATCAAACCCAGGACACATGTAAAACATATGTTTTACCATATCCCCAGCCACCAGTAACAAATTCTTTTGTTTGTTTGTTTGTTTTTTGGGGGGGTCAAAACTGGCAGTGCTCAGGGGTTACTCCTGGCTCTGCACTCAGGAATTACTCCTGGTGGTACTCAGGGAACCATATGGGATGCTGGGGCTCAACCCTGAGTTGGCCACATGCAAGGCAAGAACCCTACCCACTGTCTTATCTCTCCAGCACTGTCACGACTCCTTTTTCTCAATTGTTCAATTTTATTTTCACGGGGGTATGGTGCTGCCAGCAGGTAAGCCTGTACCTGTGGGGCGAGTGCATCAGCAGCTTGATGATGCCTTTGGACTTCCAGATACCCCAAAATTGCTGCTGTGCTTTTGGCCAGACCCCAACAACTTGGGAACAAGTTTACCAAGAATTAAATGACCAAAAGTTAGGTATGTGGGAGACACACCCACAAACCTCCTCTGGCTCAGCTATATAAGCTTATTTATTGGCCTTATTTCATCATCATCACCATCATCATCATCATCATCATCCCGTTAATTGTTGAATTGAATTTCTCGAGAGGTCTCAGTAATGTCTCCATTCGTCCTAGTCCTGAGATTTTAGAAGCCTCTCTTTCTTGTCCTTCCCAATGATGCCGCATTGGAGGCTCTTTCAGGGTCAGGGAAATGAGACCCAGCATTGTTACTGGTTTTGGCATATGAATACACCAAGGGGAGTTTGTGAGGCTCTCCCATGTGGGCAGGAAACTCTCAGTAGCTTGCCAGGTTTTCCCAGAGGGAGAAGTAGGCTCTAAGATGTCTCACGGCCGCTTCTGGGAGTTTTAAGTCTCTGGATGTTGGCCATTGGTGGAATTACACGGCTCTGGGGGCAGTCCCTGGGTGTGACCACTTAGCTACTGGAAAATGGGAAATCTGGGTGGAAGAGGCCCAATCCGGATCCGAGCAGGCTTGGAAGTCTCAGCCCCAGTTCCCACACACCTGGATTCCTCTACCGGTACCTTCATGCGTGAGGCTCGTCTGAATGTGTGGAAAGAGGCCTTGAGCATGGTTGTGGCTAGGCTCCGGAGGTCTTCAGCCACCAGGAGCTCTGCACAGGGCGGGGGAGGGAAGCTGGGGCCCATCCCCTCTGAGGGGCCCCGGGGAAGATAGCCAGGTGTGCGGGCAAGAGACTCTCTTATTTCAGAGACCCATAAATCTCGAAAGAAATCAAAAGATGCAGTTAGGGCTTGTAGCACAGAGGTAGGTGGGAACCTATGACTGAGAACCCCAGGATCTCTTGGATCAGGACTCGGCCTCCTCCCCAAGGTCCCCAGTTTTCTAGTAGCTTGGAAGTCACACCCACAAACTGCTCCTGGCACCATGTAATCTCATCAATGGCCAAGGCCCAGAGACTATAAACCAGAGCTCCCAGAAGAGAGCACCACAGAATGCCCTGACCCTGCGCCAGGCTGTCTTCACCAGGGCACCTTGGAAGGGGACGGGTTGAGTTTCCCTCCCTGCCCCAAGCAGAACCCTGGAAACCAAAAACCTTCAGAACCCTACCGCTGCCATGCACAAGTCCACTCTCCACACACTTGGACGAGCCTCACCCAAGACGGGATGAACCTCACCAGAGAGTAGACCGGCAAGAAAACCCAGATATGCAAGAACCCATGACTGAGATCTCCAAGCCTGCTTGAATTGGGACTGGGCCTCCTCCCCCCAGGTCCCCAGTTTTCCAGAAGCTTGGCAGCCACACCCACAAACTTCGCCTGGCGCCATGTAATCTCATCAATGGCCAAGACTCAGAGACTATAAACTAAAGCCCCCCAGAAGAGAATGACACAGAATTTCCTGGACATTATGTTCTATCCATAACAAGCAATACAAAACAATCATCTACCGTTGCCTTTTAGGCAGGTTTGAGTGGTGGTGAGACTGGTGAGAAATAGCGAATGTAACGAAAGTAGAGAGAGAGAGTATGGGGGAAATTGCCCGCCACACAAGCAGGGGAAGGGTTGGAATGTGGCAGCGGGGAAGTACTGGAGATGTTGGTGGTGGAAAGTGTGCACTGGTGAAGGGATGGGTATTTGATGTTTATATGACCAAAGCTCAAACATGAAAGCTTTATAGCTGTATCTCACGGTGAATCAAAAAAATGAAGGGGAAATAATAATAAAATAATAAAATAAAGTTAACATTCAGAATAGAATGAAAAAAAGTAATGTGGAGTTCATGCCCAATTTAATCAGCTTAATCAATGGCTGAATAAATATCAGTACTCCTACATTATTAAAAATTTTTATTTTCATAAGGTTGTTCACATTAATTGATTACATTCAATAGTTCAACACCAGTTCCACCACCATTACACCTTTCCACCACCATTATTTCGAATTTTTCCACCACCACTCAAGCCTGCCTCCCCAGGCAGAGCTAGATAATTTATTTTCTATTGCTTATTATGAATGAGAGGTTGTGTGACTACAAAAATGGTCACAAAAGTGGCATTCTTAGAATTCTAAAATTGTAAATGATTGGAGTCCGGAGACATCTCTGTAGGGAGCTAATCCATTCTGAATTTCATTTGTTAGTCTCTGGATTAAGGCCTTGATGAGTTTAAATGGCACCCGGAGGCAGTTTGAGGGCATGATAGGCAGGACTCCGGAAGGGCGGGAGACAGGAAGAGATGGCCCATCCTCCCACGGCCATGTAGTCACAACTTCTTGAGTATCCTCCTTTTTTTTTTTTGCTTTTTTTTTCTAGGTCACACCTAGCAACCACTTGGGTTACTCCTGACTCTGCACTCAGGAATTACCCCTGGCGGTTCTCAGGGATTCAGGGGGTTCTCAGGGATATGGGATTCTGGGAATCGAACCCGGGTCAGCCGAGTACAAGGCAAATGCCCTACCCACTGTGCTATTGCTCCAGCCCCTTGAGCATCCTCTTTGCACAATGTCTGCTGTGAGTCCTAGCCACAGAGACACTGTGGTACAAGTACCCCACCACCACCACCACCACACCACTCCACGTCCCCTCTCCCTCACCTCCATGGCCTTCCCTGAGCTGTCTGCACTTCCTCCACCTAAAGCCCTTCCAGCAATGTCTCAGTTGTGACCAATCTCTTGCCCCTGACTAGTGTGTAGTGTGTGTGTGTGTGTGTGTGTGTGTGTGTGTGTGTGTGTGTGTGTGTGTGTGTGTCAGGGCGTGAGGGGGGTTGACTCAGAAGGCCTCTCATGACGAACGTTTTGTACCTCTGTGGTCCCTTCCCTGCTCAGACTCCTAGGTGAGGTCGTGTTTTTCCACTTGGCATGTCCACACAATACCCCACCCAACTTCGTCTTCATGGATGCCTGAAATTCCACCCATCACAATTCATTCCTTCCAGCTGAGCTACTGCTCCCAGGAACACCTTTAGAGCAGATTCCTCGGGGGTGGGCTGCTAACGCTTCCTGAGAGAAAAGCCAGCCTTCAGCATGGCCCTTTCTCTCCTAGATGAAGCCACTCTGGTCAGGACACTTAACCAGTCAGCAACCGTCTTGACCCTTAGCCTTCTCACACCTCTCAGAGGGCCCTGGGGTGTTCTTGTGCATTTCCTGCAAAAAGCACGTTCCGCCCTAAGGACAGGGTGTGTATGACCTGTTATAGCCGTACCCTCTCCTGCTAATGGGGTCTGGTTCACCAGTGGGCAGCTGGCCTGAAGGAAACTTTCTGTGGTCCTGCTGGATCCTTGGGCCTCAGTAAGCACCTCCTTCCTATCCATGCACAGACCCAGGTTCTTCCCAGATTTCTTCCCATACTTTGCTGCTTTTATTTGTTTGTTTAAGTAAACCAGAATTAGTTTCTGTTACTTGCTTCCTTTTCTCTCTTTTCTTTTCTTTCCTTTTTTTTTTTTTTTTTTGGTGGTGGTTGGGGGTGAGGTTTGGGCCATATTCCAGATGTTTTCAGGGATTACTCCAGGCTCTGAGTTCAGGGATCTCTCCTGGTGGAACTTGGGGAAAGTTGAAATATGTGGTGCTGGGATCAAACTGGAGCTTGCTTTAACCCGCACCACCTCTCTTGTCCTTGGATACTTACCTTTAAAGAACTCTAACCCCTCTAACCACACTTTTGCTTTATTGTTTTTTTATAACTAAATTTTAAAAAATGATAACACTGTGATTTACCAAGTTGTTCATAATACAGTTGATTCAGGCATTAAATATTCTACCACCAATCCCACCCCCAGTGTGTCCTTCCCTCCCCAGAATCCCGTTTCCCACCCACCACCCCAGCCCGTCCCCTTGCGAACACAAATTTACTTCATATCGTTCGATATCTTTAGCCTGCTTCTCCCTTTGGGAGAAACTGGCAGTCTTCTGAGAGTTTCCTGCCCATATGGGACAGCCTTGCAAACTTCCCATGGTGTATTCATATGCAAAATCCAGTAACAAGCTGGATCTCGTTCCCGTGACCCTGAAGAGCCCCCAGTGCAACATCGTTGAGAGGGCCGAGTCCAGATGGACTTCTAAGATCTCAGGGAAAGGACAAAATGAGATGTTACTGGGCCTGCCCAAGAAATCAGTGATTAACAGGCTATCGTGATTGTGATTGTGATTGTTTGTTACAGCACAAAAGCAAACAAAATTATCAAAGTTTAGATAAGAGTCTGTTTGTTCTAATTATTATATTTCCCAATAGTCTCCCTAAAGCTGTTGTCTGAGGCTCTACTGTGCTGATTGGTGCCAGCTGAGCCTCCTGGGTTATTGTTTAGGTTCCTTGAGCTGGGTGGGCTTCTTGGCGACTTTCCCATCAGATTTGCTGGGATCCTACTGAGTGGACAGTACTATGAAATTTGGAGGTGTCACGCGGCAGCCTATGCATATGTTATAGATCTGGAACAAGCTGGTGGCTTGGCAGTTTGCTGAGGCTTAGTTGTGGAGCTGGGCCACTTCTGAGTCAAGGCATCGGGTATGGCTGCAGGCTGCTGTGTCTTCAGGCAGAAAGGGGGGTCTGCCATCCCCATTCCAAGAAGGCCCCAGATACGCTTCCACTTTAGTGATGAGAAAGAAGTGGGGAGAGATGAATAAGTAGAGGAAGCTGGAGGGATAGGACAGCAGGTAGGGCCCTTGCCTTGCATGCTTCCAATCAGGGTTTGATCCATGGAACCCCACATGGTTCCCTGGGCCCTACCAGGAGTGATCCCTGAGCACAGAGCTTGAATAGGTGCTCCACCCCCAGCCCCCAGAAAAAAAAAAATATATATATATATATTTAAAGAGATAGAGTCAGGAGGACAACCCAGGGGTCCTGCCTCTCAGCCTCTGAGGGGTGGCTCTGAGGGGTGGCTCTTGAGGAAAGAAGAAAGTGTGAGCAAACAGACCTGCACACAGGGCGCACCATGGTTAATTGTGGAATTTGGGAGTCAGTATGTCTGGCTCTTTAGAGCCAGATATGTTCACTTACTAGTTAATGAAGCTTAAACAAGTTTTTTTTTTTTTTATCTCAGTATCTACCTTCCCTCTGCTATCACATAGAGATAGTGGGATCTTCTTACAGACAGTTCTACAGAAACACAGTTGGTAAATAGAGTGCTGGGTTCCCTGCACAGTGAGCATCCTGGATGACAACCCTATGATTCAATCACACCTTCCTTCTGTGGTTGTTGGAAGCATTAAATGAGATAGAGCATGTAGAGGTCTTGGCCCTGAGTCCCACACTCAGGGATGGTGACTGTCATACCATCACTCAGGCTCACAGGGGAAAGCCTCTGTAGTCTGAAGTAAAACTGCCAAGTGCTAAGCACCTCCCTGTCTCACCACCCACTCCCAAACCTCATAACCTTTCCTGAATGGCCTCCGTGCCCTGCCTCTCTCACCAGGACTCTCACGGCTTGGCCGGGTCTCTGGGGACAGGGCCATGACCTTGTCTAGCACACCATGACTTCCAGTTTGGCAAAGGCACCAAGCTGGCAAGTCCTTCCTCCTCCTAAGTTCCGAGGCTTCCAGGGGAAGCGGCCCTCCAGCCCCCTCCCTTTGACCGAGGCAGCCGGACTCAGAGTGCAGGCCTCTCCAGGACCCAGCCGAAGCAGGCCCAGAAGCCCCCCAGTGCAGCCCAATCCCCTCAAGGCCTCCTCTCTCCTGTCTGGGCAGCCCAGAGAGCTGGACCCAGGGCCCAGGGAGAGCCTAGAGCTCTGGCAGCGCCTGCAGTCCTCAAGCTGATCTCACAATGGCTCCTTTCACCAGAGAGGAGCTGGCCCAGGACACAGGGCCTGAGGTCCCAAGCCCCTGGGGCAAAGGGTAGGAGATGAGGACTAAGGGAAGGGCTGAGGCTGGGAGAGGTGCAGGTGATCTACACCCCTCCCCCGTGTCCCAGAGGCCAGGCTGCCACAGAGACCCCAAAGCAATCAGAATCCCTGGGTCCAGGAGCAGTGGGGGGAAGGGCAACAAGTGTGGGTGTAGATGGAGGGAAAGAGTTAGTCATGGGGCTGGGGAGTGGGGGGAGGTTGGGCCCGCTGCCCACGCTCTCGCTGGCATCTGCAGGCCCATAGCAAGAGGGTGACGTACTCTTGAAGCTGGTGCAGCCCTTCCAGTAACAGGCAGGCCGCTCCAGCCCAGCCTCCTGCACCCCCTCTCCCCAGGCCTCCAGGAGCTCCTAAGGGGGTTTCCTCTTCCACTTCCCCCCAGTGTCCCCTTCACTCCTGCAGTCTCAATCTCGTCTTAGTGACTCGGACCCTAAATTAAATCCCTTGCTGCTCAAAGAGCCATGACCTCAGGGACTCCCTGCCCTCCTTGCTCACCTTGTACCCACTCTTGCCTGCTCTCCAAAAGCCCTTCTTCCTGGGATGCCCCACTCTCCATCCCTGTCACCCCAATTTGCCCAACTACCGCCCTCCCTTCCCCATCCTCCTGCTCCACAGTGATTGGCTCAGACACAGTCATGTGACCAGGGGGATTTGATTCCAGAACCTGTCTTTACTTATTTTTTATTTTATTTTGGTGTTTTTTGTTGTTTTGTTTTGTTTTGTTTTGCTTTTTGGGCAATGCACAGGGGTTACTCCTGGCTCTGCACTCAGGAATTACCCTGGCGGTGCTCAGGGGACCATATGGGATGCTGGGAATCGAACCCAGGTTGACTGAGTGCAAGGAAAACATCCTACCCACTGTGCTATTGCTCCAGCCCCACTTATTTTTTATTCTAAATTATTTAAAAAAAAATTTTTTTTGCCACACTGGGCATTCAGGGTTTACTCCTGGCTCTGTCTTCAGCCCCTCATTTCATTTTTATGATACTAAAAAATGATTAGACTTACTATTCTAAATTCTAAGTTCTTCCTTAAGTTATTATTGCTACAGAATTATTTGGATTGGAGAAATAGAAGAGCGGGTAGGGCGTTTGCCTTGTATGCGGCCGACCTGGGTTCAATTCCTCAGTCCCTCTCAGAGAGCCCGGCAAGCTACCAAGACTATCCCGCCCGCATGGCAGAGCCTGGCAAGCTACCCCTGGCGTATTTGATATGCCAAAAACAGTAACAAGAAGTCTCACAATGGATACATTACTGGTGCCCACTTGAGCAAATCGATGAACAGTGGGATGACAGTGCTACAGTGCTGTGCTCAGGGATCACTCCTGGTGGGGCTCAGAAGACCGTATGCAGTGGCAGGGATCAAACTTATATCTGCCAGGTGCAAAGGCATGTGCCTTACTTTCTGTACTATCTCTCTGGTTCTAAAACTTACTTAACCTATTTAGTATTTGGAGAAAAGAATCTTTCCCTCATTCCTCCGGGCTGGGAGAGGTGGGTCTGGAGCTGCATGGCTTTAGAAGGGCTTGTCATGAGTGAAGCCAACATAAGGTAAAACAGAGAGGGGATGCCATGTTCTAACAACAGCTCGAGGACCCCGAATTCACTATGTCTAAGGCAGATAGATGGAATCACTCATTTTTTTTTTTTTGTCTTGGCCACACCCAGAAATACTCAGGACTTAGCCCTGGTCCTGCATTCATAGATCCCTTCTGGAGGGCCTCTGGGGACCATGAACAGTGCCGGGGATCAAACCCAGGTCAGCCACACGGAAGGCAAGAGCCCTCTGAACTATCTCTCCAGCCCACTTTTTTTTTTGAGTCAACAAGTTCCCTTTCGATTTTGTTTTGTTTTTGTTTTGGGACCACATCTGTCAGTGCTCAAGGGTTGTTCCTGACTCTGCACTCAGGAATCACTCCCAGCATGTTCAGGGGACCAGATGGGATGCCAGGGATCAAACCTGGGTCTGCCATGTGCAAAGCAAACGCCCTACTTGTTATACTATTGCTTTTGCCCCTCAACTGTATCACTGTCATCCCTCATCCCGTTGTTCGTCTATTTACTCATGTGGGCACCAGTAACATCTCTATTCCTCCCAGCCCTGAGATTTTAGCAGTCTCTCTTTACTCATCTTTCCCAACGATTGGAGGCTCTTTCAGGGTCAGGGGAATGAGACCTATCGTTACTGTTTTTTGGATTATGCCCCTCAACAAGTTTATTTATTTATTTGTTTGTTTAATGTAGGCCTCGGGCTTGCGTTTTGTGTTTTATGTCTCTGCACTGCTGTCCTCCCTGTTTTCACAGCCCCGCAGTGGCTCAGGACACAGGGCACTTGCTGTTTCCGCAAGCACTCAGAACCCTGAGACAAAGGCTCTGCCTGGAGGGATGTGGGGGTTTGAACCCACTTTCTCCTTTTTGCATTTGTTCAGTTCCTGAAGGTCCAGCTCCCATGCCAGCACCTCCAAGAGAGCCTTCCCCTCTCCCAGCCAGAGGGAGCGGCTCCTGGCTCTTGTCTGCACCGGAATCAACACTGGCAAGATCACAGTGACCCTTTGCTTGCAGGTCACTGCCCCCACTGGATGGTTGGCCTCCCCAGGGGCAAAGATGGTATGAGATTTCCCTCTTTCTTTAGGTGTTCAGTGATTGCCAGTGGAATGAGGTGAGCTACCATCAAACTGGTCAGGATCTGGCTGGATCGCTGCCTCTGGCACTTGTACCAGGCCTCTCTAGCCTCTGGGGCCAATGCTCCTTCCTCAACTTGAAATGTCTCCCTTCCATCTCAAATTCCAACTCATCTGTTGATGCATCAAGCTTGTAGCGAGAGGGTTGCTTTCAAGTCTGACAGGTAGATTTAAAGTCCAGACTCCCCAAGATTCACCCCCTGCAAAGCTGGGCTAGGTGAGACAAGTCCTAGAACTCACCGGAGCCTCAGATTCTTCGTGATGACAAACACAGAGGCTGGAGAGAGAGCACAGCAGGAAGAGCACTCGCCTTACACATGAGGGCTTCCATCCCAGGTACCTCATAGGGTCCCCAAGCCTCTCCAGGAGTGATCCTGAGCCAGGAGTAAGCCCTGAGCACTGCCAGGTGTAGCTGGCCCCCAACAAAAACCAAACAAAAAGTTACTTAGATAATTCTATGCTAGGAATTATCCTAAGGGACTTTATTGACCTAGCACATTGAGCTACTTTATCCTTATTAAGTGCTACGATCATCCTTATTCTAATGATAAAAAAAAACTGAGGCTCAGAGTGGTCCAGTCCTACCTGAGGTGACAACCAGGAAGTGGCAGAGCTGGGGTTGGAACCCAAGCAGTCTGAGTCAATGAAGAAAATTCTAGAACTTTTATTTATTTTTTAATTTTTTTTGCAGTGAAGCTCCACCTTCATATCTTGTGTGTGGAGATGGCAGCTGAGCTGATCGCTGCTGTGGCCACGGGTGTGTCCTCAGCTCCAGGGAGTCCAATCTGCCCAGAGAATGCCAGGCCCTGGGGTCAAGCTGGAGGGCCTCTGTCCACTTGGCTCTGACCTCACTTTAGGGCTCTCTCGGCTTGGCAAAGGCGATCTGCTCATAATGCCCGTTTGTCCGGACTGTGGCTCCATGGTCTCTGCATTCTGGGCACGCACTCCCTGGGCCCAAGAGGGATGGAGGGGGACGGCCCAGGCCCAGGGACAGCTGCTGGGAATTAAGAGCTGAGTGGCAGGGTAACCTAGATTCTAGAAACCCCAGCTCCATTGTTGCCTGGTTGCTAGAGTCCGAACACTTCACATGCAGACCTCCCTTCGAGCAAAAGTAGAAGCAGTCCTACTGGCTATGACTTAGCAGGTTAATTTGGGGGTCTCGAGACCTTATTATCATTTCACATGCAAAAAAGGTTTTGAGCCCAAAATAACCCTGGCAATGACTATTAGTAGCAACATCCTACTTTCATAGAGTGAGGGAAAATTGTAATCTCCTTGGACCCACTTCATCTGTGAAGTGGGGACAGTGATGAGACCTTTATCTGGTGGGGTCAAGATAAAAGAAATGAGCATTTTTCTGTATGCATTGCTAGTCTCTGTAACAACAATGAAGTATTAGGCTCATTTTGCTCTTTGCTGAGTTTAGTTCCCTGGAATTCACGTCACTCTTTGTCTTTTCTTAGCTGTGTGACCTTCACCACGTTACTTAACATCTCTGTGCTTATTTCGCCCATGTAAAATGGGAACAATGACAAAAAAAAATAATAATGTTTTGTCAATGTGCAGCATTGGGAATGATGGCAAAACAATAATGTCTTGTGAGTGCTTCATACATTTAAGAGCTCGTTGTTATTTTTTCCCAGGCTGTGATTCTTAGGATCACCACCTGCTCTTCCCCAGACCTCAGTTTCTCCAGAATTCACCCACTGAAGTTTAAGCTTGACTAGTGCCATCTCCTGGGCTTCCCTCCACCTGCCCACTCAGTCCAACTGCCTCTTCTGCAAGGGCAGCTCCTATGTCTGTTCTTTTTAGGGGAGAGAAAGGCTTCCCTTTCTCTGGTGTTGGGGGCCACCAGGGCCCCACCCATTGATATTAGGGAGCCACGCAGTGCCAGGGATGGAACTCAGAGCCTCGTGCCTACCAGGCATGCGCTCCAGCTCTCAGAACCATCCCCCTAGCCCAATATCCTGGTTCTTGTTCATCACCATGGCCCCAGAGCCTGGCCAGAACCTGGCACATGCTGGGACCTCAACACTGACCAGGTGCTTTTTGTGCCCCAGGCTCACTTCTGAGTGCTTAATGGTTAAAAGGCATTTGTGGGGTGCAGGGAGAGAGAGAGACAGAGAGAGAGAGAGCAGCAGCAGCAGCAGGCAGCAATAGCCTTGCATGCCACTGACCTGGGTTTGTCTCTGGTGCCCCAGGAGTTTATGGTCCCTAAACTCTGCCATATAGCCCCTAAACTCCGCCAGGAATGATTGCTGAGCACAGAGCCACACACAAATAAGCCCTGATCACAGCAGGGTGTGGCCACCAAGCCCCTAAAAATACAATTACTCCTTGAAATCTTGAAGGGCCGGGCAATTATTCCCCCCACCTCCCTTTTATCTCCAACGCATGACGCAGGTGAGGCGGAAGTAAAGCAACATGCCCCGGGACTCTCAGACTCCACATATCCTGCCCCCTGTTCTGACTGTCCCTTTCGTTTAGGGTCGGTTCTGGGATTCTCCCCTCCTTGGAGTGAGCGGTACTGACTGGCAAAGGTGGGTGACTGAGCAGTGAGCACAGCCTCCAGGGGCCACGCTGCCAGCACCTGCCATTCTGCCAAGTCCCCAAATGGCCTAGGCGCCGCTCTCTTCCTGCTGCTCCTCCAGAGCTGGAGCCAGACGGAGCAGAGGCCAGGGAAGGGCTTCGAGCAAGGCCTGGCTCCGTGCTGACTCACGCCATCCCTCCCTCCTTCCTTCCTCGGACACTCGCCGGCCTCCTCCAGACCGGAGCCAGGAAAACTATGTCAGAGGAACCCTGGACGCCACTGCCCTCCTGGAAGCTGAGGGTCTCTGCATGGCCCAGGGTGTAAAATTCACAGGAGGCCTGGAGAGTCAGGGCGGCCTTGGCAAGAAAGGGGGAGGTTTGGGCCCTGCAAGCAGGAGGCACAAAGACACAGAGAAATGGACCTGAAGAAAGGCACAACCTGTCTAGAGTCCATAATTTCTTTATTTTCAGGTTTGTTTGTTTTATTTTGCGGGGGAGGGGGTGTGTAGGGGAAGGTGGTGGCAATGTTGCCTGGACTTTTAAGAAAGTCATCAGGCACAAATTCAGAGGGTGGGTGGCAGCTTTGCTCACTGTCACCAACCTTCTGGATCATCCACCACCGCCCAGCTCCCGGCAGGGGTACACTGGAAGTTGGGGGAGGAGAGGGCGGTGTCCCAGAGTGTGGGAGGGAGGGGGGTGTGGCTAGGAACCCAGAGGATGGGGACAGTGCCATTCAGTGGTTGCAGCCTGGGAGGCAGGCTCCCCTCTGGGCGTCTCACCAGGCAGGTGCTGCGGTTTGCGCCGTGTGGTCAAGACGGAGCACTTGATCTGGGCTGGCGGAATTGGCGTGTTCTATGTAAAACAGACTCTGCATAGTGATATTGTCTGTCAGATGGGATTTAATAATACCGAATTGAGTGTTTCTGCACTTAGCATGTGTTAGGTATTGCCATAGATGTCTAATGTGTATTGTCCCATTTTCATCCTGACTACAGTTCTAAGAAGGAAGAGCTCTCGGGGGCTGGAGTGATAGCACAGCGGGTAGGGCGTTTGCCTTGCATGCAGCCGACCCGGGTTCAAATCCCAGCATCCCATATGGTCCCCTGAGCACCGCCAGGAGTAATTCCTGAGTGCAGAGCCAGGAGTAACCCAAAAACCAAAAAAAAAAAAAAGAAAAAGAAGGAAGATCTCTCTTCAGCGGAGGAAACTTTGGCATAGGGTGATTAAGCAGCTACATTGACAGTTAAGAAGAGCTGGGAAAACCCAGCAGGTTTGCTCCAGAAAATGTTTTCACTTCAATATGGATCACATCTACCTCATAAGGCAGTTATGTTAAATACTTTTCTTCATGTCAAGTTCTCAGAAGTTCCAGGCACACAGTACATGTTCACTAAACTAAATGTGTGTTCCTGATCAGTGAAGAGGGCAACATCAGCTCGAGATCTGAAATATCATAGAATCTTTTTTTTTGTTTTTTGCTTTTTTGAGTCACACCCAGCAATGCACAGGGGTCACTCCTGGCTCTGCACTCAGGAATTACCCCTGGCAGTGTTCAGGGGACCATATGGGATGCTGGGAATCCGGGTCGGCAGCATGCAAGGCAAGTGCCCTACAGTTGTGCTATCACTCCAGCTTCAGGACCTTATTATTATTATTATTTTTTTTTACCAACATTATAGGCCTCAGCATAGTTGGACTTGGAGGTCCTATTACAGCATAAGTCCTGAGCACATTCTGTCTCCTACTCTGTGTATCCATCTAGTCTATCGTACTGTTGTCCCTTTGCTCATCGATTCGCTGGAGCGGGCACCAGTAACGTCTCCATTGTGAGACTTGTTGTTACTGTTTTTGGCATATTGAAGATGCCATGGGGAGCTTGCCAGGCTCTGCCGCGTGGGCGGGATACTCTTGGTAGCTTGCTGGGCTCTCCGAGAGGGACGCATAGTCTAGTCTAAGAGAAGTTATTCTCTTTCTTTTCTTTTTGGAGGGATTGGGGAGGAGGGGCCACACCCAAATGAAGTCAGGTCTTACTCCTGACTCTGTGCTCGGGTCACTTCGTGCTCCTGGTGGTGTTCAGGGGATCATGTGTGGTGCAAAGCCGGTCACATGCAAGGCAAGCACCGAAATCCCAGAGTCATCCTAGGACCAATCACAGAAACTAGATAATGACAGGAGCTGACTGATTTAGCCTCCTCCGACCCCGGACCCGAGAGAGGGACAAGCTTTCTCACAAGCAGGGGAGTCTGGATGGAGGAGGGTACTCTGGGAAGGCACAGGAGGGACTGGATGGGACTTGAATGAGCCGGTGATCCTTGTCAGCTGGAGACCCAGGGGAGCCCTGAGTCACACAAATAATTTCCATACAATGTGCTCACTCAGGGTCCAGGCGGATGGGAGGAAGAGGTTTATTTGGACTGAGGGTGGAGGTGTGTTTGTGGGAGGGTCCCTGGAGGCTTCCCCTCTGAAGCCTGAAATGTGAGAAAGATTTCCTTAGCCAGGAAAGCCTGGGAAGAGGGTCAGAGAGTAGAGCACAAGCAAAGATCTGTGGACTTAGGGGAGGCTGGGGCTGGTGGGCCAAATAGGCCAGCAGAGGAAGAGGGCGGCAGGTTCTTGAGGAGATAGGGCTCATTCCTCTGTACTCGCCTACTGCACCGGAGGGGAGGGGAGGGGAGTGGCCGGGGCTATCTGTGAACACTCATCCAGGGCATTCACTCCTGACCTTGCAGCAAGGAAGTAGAGCTACTCACCCATTTTACAGAGAGGGTAAGTGAGATCCGAGTGATTGGCAGAAGGGTAGAGCTGGTGTGTGAAACCAGGCAGGGCAGCCTAATGCCTCAAGCTGGTGCCCTGTGTATCCTTCCCCAGACACCTCCCCCCCCGCCCGCCCCCAGCCCAGCAAGAATGGGGGTGTCAGGGAGGAGAGTGGGGAGGGCCATCAGGCCAGTGACTCATCCCCTGAGTCACTGCAGCTGATGTGGCTGTAGTATGGAACCGGCAGCTGGAAGACAGTCAGGAATTAAGGTTTGTTCTCCAGTGTGTATGCAGGGGCCTCTCCTCGGCCTGAGAGGCAGGAGGAGGTGGGGGGCTGACGTGTACAGGGGTCGAGAGTCAGGTCTTCATAAGGCCTGAGTTCTCCCCCTCTCTGGCCTCTCTTTTGAAGGAATAATAATCTGTGTTATTTCAAATACCATCGAAGCGCCAGAGCTGCTTTTTACCATGTCATTCAAAGGTTGTTTTTCTTATAAAAACCAGAAGCTCGGGTTGAAAATGTTAGCAGCATTTTTACAGCTTAGCATTTTGTTCTGGCTTTTTGGACTTTGTATTCCAGAGTTCTTTACAATAAACATCTTTTACTTTTTAATGGATTCTCCCCTCCACACAAAAAAAGAACATTCAAATGCATTATTCAAATTCCTCTGTGGACTTGATCTACACAGTCTCTGCATCCACACAGTCTTTGGAAGGCAACCCAGGAAAATGATCATGTGTAGCCGCCTGGGGGTGGAGGTGGGGGTGAAGGGGTGGGGGTGGGAGGGGGCTGCTTGCCCGCACTTGAATGATCACTGATTTCTCTGACCACTTGCTTAGATGACAGCCTCAAAGGGGGTTTTCCTTTTTAAGTCAAGAACCAAATGCAGGGGCTGGAGCGATAGCACAGTGGGTAGGGCGTTTGCCTTGCACGCAGCAGACCCAGGTTTGATTCCCATCATCCCAGATGGTCTCCTGAGCACCGACAGGAGTGATTCCTGAGTGCATGAGTCAGGAGTAACCCCTGTGCAACACCTGGTGTGACCCAAAAAAGAAAAAAGAACCAAATGCCTCCTGAGTCTCATCCTGGGCATCTCAAAATCCTCCCGACCCTCACCCTTCCAGTTCTAGCAGACACTCTCTTGGACAAGACTTGAGTCTGGCAGAATGCACCCCAGAGTGGACCCTGGAAGCTCAGAAATAACAGCTGTCACGAGGCACCTCTGCTGGCCTCAGGTGGCCCCTGGGAGCCACACCGGGGGCTCTCCCACACCGCAGCCTCCAGCCCATCAGCCTGGAGGACCCTGAGCTAGACAGGCAGCTGCTCCTCGCTGGCTGCTTACTGCCCCTCTGCACTATGGAGAGAGGTTCTATTGCTCTGGGCAGTCCAGGCCGTCCCCAACGGGCCTGACTGGCCCCTGCCCTCTCATCAGCTCCATGCTTTCCTCTCCACCAGCTCAGACTGACGATCAGCACCCAACTTACTCTTTCACCTCAGCCCTGAGTTCTTTCCGTCTGCTTAGCTACTAATATCTGTTCATCAGACCTAATTTTAGACTGGCCCTCCTCCAGGAAGCTCTCCTTGATTCACTGTGTCAGAGACCCTCAATGTCCTTGAACTCTCTACTACAGAATATTAACTGTGCCATTTTCTCATTAACTGTGAAACTTAGTGAAATTCCTTAATTTCTTGGTGCCTCTTTCCTTATTTATAAAATACTGTTTAATGTAGCTAGAGAGACATTACAGTGATAGGGGGCTTGCGGTGTTCAGGGCTGACCTGGGTTTGATCCCTTACAACCCATATGGTTCCTTGTCCTGAGCACAGAGCCCAGAACAATGTGAGTGTGGCCCAAGAAAAACAAAAAGCAAATAAAACAACAACAACAAAATACTGTTTTTATTTTCTTTCTTTCTTTTTTTTAAATACTGTTTAGGACCAGAGTGATAGTACAGCAGGAAAAGCATTTGCCTTGCATGAGGGAGACCCAGATTCAATACCTGATTTGTTTTTTTTGGGGGGCTTACTCCTGGCTCTGACCTCAGGGATCACTCCTGGCAGGAGGACCATATAGGATGTCAGGAATCAAACCCAGGTCAGCCACATGCAAGGCAAATGCCCTACTGGCTGTGCTATAGCTTTGTTCCACCCCCCCACCCTCTTAAGAATTTTTATATTTACACACCTGGCAGTGCTCAGGGCTCACTCCTTGCTCTGCACTTAGGAATTAGTCCTGGCTGTGCCAGGAATCAACCTGGATAGGCTGTGTTCAAGACACTCACCCTGCCCCCTGTACTAACAACCCCAGCCCATATATTATTCTGAGACCCTCCAAGTTTGATCCCCAAGGTGAGAGCTGAGAGTAAATCGAGATGAGAGCCGAGAGTAAATTGAGAGTAAAGCCAGAGTGCCACTGGGTGTGGCTCCCAAAACCAAAATAGATAAATAAACAAACAAATAAATAAAACACTGTTTGGTTTGAAGTCGTAAAGATTGCATAACGTTGTCACTGTCACTGTCATCCCGTTGCTTATCGATATGCTCAAGTGGGCACCAGTAACGGCTCCATGGTGAGACTTGTTACTGTTTTTGGCATATCGAATACACCACAGGTAGCTTGTCAGGCTCTGCCATGTGGGTGAGATACTCTTGGTAGCTCTCCGAGAGGGGCGGAGGAATCCAACCCGTGTCATCCGCGTGCAAGGCAAACGTCCTACCCACTGTGCTATTGCTCCAGCCCTACTGCATAACTTTAACACTGATAAAATGTTTAAAGTAGCGCCTAGTTTATGGTAACACCTGCTTTCTTGTTACATGATATTTAGAGTTTTATTTGTTTTTAGGTTTTAGGCCACACCCAGGGGTGCTTAGGGCAACTCCTAGGTCTGTGCTGGAGGGGAGGGTTGTCAGCAGTTGTCAGGGATGGGCTGAACTCAGGCTTCCTTCATTGAGCTCTCTCTGACCCTTCACATGATGTCTTGGAATTCCCCTTTTGTCTCTCCCACTAAGATGCTTCTTGACACTCTGGCTGGGTCAAGAAGGTCTGGTGTTAGGCCTCAAGGGATCAGGGATGGGCCACTCCTTCCTGGCTCCCTGTAGGGATGGGGTCCTGCTGTCACACCCATGAACTGCTTCCAGGTGTGCCATTTAAATACGTTAACAGCCATGATCTAGAGACTCACAAATGAATCTTGGAACCAAGCAGCTCACTGCAGAGATTTCTCTGGACTATTTAAAATTTTAGAATGCCAGGAGTGTGGGGCTTGTTATTCATAACAAGCAATGCAAAATAAATTATCTCGCATCTGCCTGTGGGACAGGCATGAATGGTGGCAGGAAAATTAAAAAAAAAATGGTGGCGGGAAGGTGTAATGATGGTGGGATTGGTGTTAAAATATTGAATATAATCCATTATTGTGAACAACTTTATGAAAATTAAATTTTAAAAATAAAAGGCAAATAGTTCTTTTAAAGAGAAGGTCTGGTGTTTACTGAGGGCCTGGTACATATTAAAAAGTTATTCAAAGGGCTAGAGCGATAGCACAGCAGGTAGGTTGTTGGCCTTGCACACGGCCGATCTGAGTTCGATTCCCAGCATCTCATATGGTCCCCTGAGCACCGCCAGGAGTGATTCCTGAGTGCAGAGCCAGAAATAAAACATGGCCAGGTATGACCCCAAAAACGAAACAAACAAACAAACAAACAAATCAAGAGCTGACCAATGGTTCAAAGGGCTGGAATACATGTTCTGCACTGTTCTACATGCAAGAGGCCTGTGTCTGATCCCCAGAACCTGTGGTCCCCTGAACAATAAAGAAACTTTCCCTTTTGGGGGGATGGGGCACAATTGGACCACACCTGGTAGGACTCAGGCACTATTTTCTTTTGGGGGGGGCATACCCAGCAATGCTCAGGGGTTACTACTGACTGCACTCAGGAATCACTCCTGGTGGTGCTCAGGGAACCGCATGGGATGCTGGGAGTCAAACCAGGTTCAGTGGTGTGTAAGGCAAGTGCATCAGTCCAGCCCTTCAGGTACTATTCTCAACTCATTGCTCAGGGGGGGCTCTTATAGGTGCTCAGGGGACCACATGGTGTTGGGGACAGAACCCGAACTCTCGCACACAGAGTATGTGCTCCTGATTTTTGAACTGTCTCTCCAGCTTCAGGTCTTTTTAAAATTTGCTTTTTATTTTGGGCGCTTGGGGGGCTACCACACCTGGCTGTGCTCAGGGCTTTTTCCGGGTTCTGTGCTCAGGGATCACTCCTAGTGGGATTCGGGGAACCATATGAGATACCTGGGAATCTAACCCAGGTCGACCACGTGCAAGGCAAGAGCCTTCCCTGCAATGCTATCTCTCCAACAGGTCTTGCTTTTCAATTCGTAGTTTTCTTGATCAGGTGGCAAGTATGCTTGGAGGGCAGGTCTGTGGCTAATAATTCTAGTAATACCAGACTTCAGTTGGGCACTTTACACAAACTATCCCACCAGCAGTTCTGGTGTTTGGGCCACCTATGCCAGTGGTGAGGGGACTTGCGCAGTCACAGGCAAACCCAGGGCTCCAGCCGCTTATTGGTTTCAAGCAGTCAATTAAGTTGCATGTTGTCCCTGTGACTAATGAAATGAAAAGCTGAAGAGAAGAATTCAAAATTTAAAACCAGGGATGAGAGGGAAAGTCACACTTTGGAATTGTTTGAACATTGTCTGACTGAAACAACCATATTTTAAACAGCTCTATAAATCACAGTTATTTAATAAAAATTTCTTTTTTCCTTTTGGATCATATCTGGTGGTGCTTAGGGGTCACTCCTGGTTCTGATCTCAGGAGTTCTTTTTTTTTTTTTTTCTTTTTGGGTCACAACCGGCGATGCACAGGGGTCACTCCTGGCTCTGCACTCAGGAATTACCCCTGGCAGTGCTCAGGGGACCATGTGGGATGCTGGGAATCGAACCCAGGTTGGCCGCGTGTAAGGCAAACGCCCTACCCGCTGTGCTATCTCTCCATCCCAGGAGTTATTTCTCACAGTGCTCAGGGGACCATATGGGATACTGGGAATCACTGGTCTGCTGCATGCAAGGCAAATGCCCTCCCTGCTGTACTATTGCTCCAGCTCCTAAAAAAAAAAAAAAAAAAAAATTAAACCAGCAGCTCTGGGCAGGGACCGATGTCTTTATCTTGTTCTTCTCCCCAAAGACTAAGATAAGAACAAGTGGAACTTCACTCATAAACCTTTGCTAGTGAGTCTCCAGGGACCAGAGGGGACGGCATTTATTGATTGCTCTGACGCCCAGAAGTCTGTGACCTGCCCTTCCTTCTTCTCTTTTCCTATAAAAACTGCATCCTATGATGGTGTAACACGCGTCCTGCATCTTCCAGCCTGTTGTCGCGGAAGCTCCTTTGTCACCCGTCACCCACCCAGGGGAACTGGATCTTCACAACAAGCGCACCCACTTACCCGACAAGAAAACTGAGTCTGGTGTTGATTGAGTTGTAGCTGGTCACATGTTAGCACTGCCAGACCTGGGCACTCTTCCTTACCCACGATACAGTGCCTCTTTGGAAAAGACAACAGTTTATCACAGGCTGAACAGTGACTTCTGAAAGTCCCTGACAAGCAGGAAACAGAAAAGGTGGGTCTGGGTTCCCCTGAAACTCTGCCCCCCTCCCCCCACAATGGGGGGTGGGGTTCGGGCCAGGGGAGGACTTAAGCATGACTTTGGAAAGCGCACAGCTGTCCTTCCTCCTCCAATGTGAGGGGGTGGGGGTGGGGGTGGGGGCGGGGGTGGGGGGAGGCTCCCAGAGGCCAGACTCCCTCCAAGGGCGCCTGTGGGTGAGGTTTCCCAGCTGGCCTGCCAGGAGGGCGCGACTTGGGCCCCAGAGATGGGAATCTAAGAGGTTCTTCCTGGCTATTCACAAAAGCGAAACCAACCAACCCACAAAAAAAGTTCCTCAGAAGAGACAAGTCATAGAATAAACAAGGCCTCCCCCTCACTCTCTCCAGGAGGGAAAATCATTTCAGTTGGGAGTTCAGCTTTTTCCTCTGGATGCCTGTGATGTTTATTTGAATTTGAAATAAATGCAAACTGAGAGGAAAGCTGCAAGTTACAATACAGACAAACAAATCTTTTAAGGGCTAAGGAAGAGAGCTCCAAGTTTTGACCCCTGAGTACCACTGAATGTGGCTCAAAAACCAAACCCAAAAAATCCCCAAGTTTCAAACTTTTAAATATCCTTTTTGTTTGTTTTTGAATCATAGCTGGCAGTGCTCAGGGGACATTTCCCGTTTTAAATCATAGCTGGCTGTACCCAAGGGACCATGTGAGGTCTTGGGGATTGAATCAGGGTTAGCAGCATGCAAGGCAAATATTCTAACTGAGTACTCTTTCTGGTTTTTTTGTTTTTTTTTTTTGGTGGTGGTGGGGATTTAGTTTTGGGACCATATCCGGTTATGCTCAAGGTTTACTCCTGGCAGACTTGGGGGATAATATGGGATGCTGGGAATCAAACCTGGGTCGGCTGCATGTGAGGCAAGCACCCTACTCTCTGTATTATCATCCCAGCTTCTCTCTCTGGTTCTTAAACTTTAAGATACCCTTTACCTGGATGTACCACTTTTTTCTTTTTGTCAATTTTGACCACATTTAGTTTTTATTCTTTTAACACATAATATCAGAAAAATTTGGAAGATAGTTAAGTAGGTATAGATATACATATCATTATGATGTAGAACATTTAATTACAGATTGTAAGCATTAATACTCTTTTATCCCCTTTACTTATTCTTGGGGTGGGAGTTACTCCTGGCTTTGCACTCAGGAATCACTCTTGGCAGTGCTTAGGGGACTATAAGGATACTGGAGATCAAACCCAAGTCAGCTGCACAACCGCATAAAAGGCTAACACCCCATCTGCTGTACTATTTCTATAGGTCCCCTTGACTTTTTTTTTTTTTTTTTTTTGCTTTTTGGATCACACCTGGCAATGCACAGGGGTTACTCCTGGCTCTGCACTCAGGAATTACCCCTGGCCGTGCTCAGGGGACCATATGGGATGCTGGGATTTGAACCCGGGTCGGCCGCGTGCAAGGCAAACGCCCTACCCGCTGTGCTATCTCTCCAGCCCCCCCCCTCGACTTTTTTTGGTTTGCTTTTTTTGTTTGTTTTGTTTTGTTTTTGAGTCACACCTAGCAGTGCTCAAGACTGACTCCTGGCTCGTCACTTAGGGATCACTCCTGGTGGGCTTGGGGGATCATATGGGGTGTTGCAGAATTAACGCAGGTCAACCACTTGTGAGGCAAATGCCCTACCCATGTATAATCATTCCAGGTTCTCCTCTTGATGCTATAGTATGTGTTTCCTAAGAACAAAAACATTTAGAAACTTGGTACAGCTATGAAATTCAGGGAAATTCACATTGATATAATACTTGAATCTACTCCCCGTATGTCCATTCTGTCACTTCAACCAGTAAGGTTCTCTGTTGTGTTCTTTTCCCTCAGTACTGGGTCCAGGCCAGTATTGTGTGTTGTACTTAGAGATCCTGTGTTTTGCCTCTGGAACAGCAACTTTGCCTTTCATGACATTGACATTTTGAAGAGCATTGCCCTGTTATTTTATAGGATATTGCTGGATTTGGGAGTGTCTGGCATCTCTTCACCATTCGATTCAGGTTATGCATTTGCAGTAATATCACAAAAGTGACATTGTGTGTCTCTGGGTGTCACTTCCAGACAAAACTGGTGCCTGCCAAGTGGAGATGGGGAGTTGTCACTTGGATCATCCAGTTAGGAGATGATCTGTCTTCCCCACTCTGAGTTACGATTTTCTCCCTAGCAAGGAAAACTGCTATCTGTGGGATGCTTTAAGGTCATGTAAATATCCTGTTCCTGCTGATTCTAGTAGTGTTTATTTCTGATCCAGAGGAAGAGATGCTGGCCCCCTTCACTTTCTTTGTCCTTGTAACTCATCCTCCCACCCGCCCTCACCCTAACTGCCCTCAGTCTATGGGAAGGGAACTCTTGGTGTGACAAATCAGCATTACGTGGGCCCTGTGAACTGCTCACTCCCTTGGTTGTCCTTCGGGATGATGTGGCAGTTGTGGATCTGGAAGCTGAAGGGAACAATGGGGTGCAGGGGAAGAAAGGACACCCTGCAGAGCTTCACCTGGGAACTAAAAGACTAACCAAGATGGAAAATAGGTGTGGGGCTCCTGCCTCAGGACTCTGGTTCTTTTTTCTTTTTTCTTTTTTGTCACACCCAGCAATGCACAGGGGTTACTCCTGGCTCATACACTCAGAAATTACTCCTGGCGGTGCTCGGGGGGCAGGGGAGACAATATGGGATGCTGGGAATTGAACTCAGGTCAGCCAAGTGCAAAGCACACGCCCTACCTGCTGTGCTATCGCTCCAGCCCCAAGGACTCTGGTTCTTGATATGATCAACTCAGGCAAAGCTATTGTCCTTCTGCTAGGAACTGTCCTCTGAGAGTATTAGTATTCACTGGTCTTTCTGGTTCAAATATGTATTGTTTCATGTGTGATTAGTGGCTGTTTCATACTGGAAACAAACGAACAAAGTCTGTGTTGCTGATACCACTCAAGATGCCAGCAAGGAAGAGAGGTAGCTGAGGCCTGGCACGCAGCTGGGACATTGCCGTCAGACCTGCTGCTTTTCTCTGTGCCCTCCTCACATGGACTTCTCTGAGCGAGGAGCTCTTTTGTTCTTGTGCAGCATGAAGAGCACTTCTTAGCTCTTAACACACACACACACACACACACACACACACACACACAGAGTTTACTGCTTGAATTTCAAATTGCTTAACGCCCCCTCTGCTACCTAGCTGTGAAGCAAAAGACCAATTGTTCAGGCCTCAAAGTACCAAATAAATGAACTGTGAATGACCAGAGATGGCGGAGAAATATCTTTCCACAAGTCAAGCTTTATGGCAGGAAAGAATGATTGATTTTTTTGCTCTAGCATTGCAGGGAAGTAGCTGGGAAGTGGACAGCTCACCTCTGGTGAAAAATGGCTCTTCCATGCATGGAAGAGGCCTAAGTTGAGCCCCAGGATTTCGTGGTCCTCTGAGCACTGTTGGGTGAGGCCCTCGCTGGAAAAACAAATGAACAAATAGATTTTCTTTGGACCAGGACTCACATGTATGTAGCCTCGACTGATTTCCAGCACTGCAAACAAACATCTTATTTAATTTTTACCCAAAAAAAAGAAAATAAAGTTTTTTTCATATAAAATAATTTGTCTATGTAACAGAATGTTACAGTTATTAAATAATGTTGCAGAACAGAAGGCTTAACCTGTAACAGTATTTTAGTAATCTCTTAACAAGGGCTTAATGGCTCCATGATCGGATCCAACAATATTCACTAACTTTCTTCTAAGGAAACATTTTTTTGATCATTCTTTTAGCAAATTATTTATGACAAGCAATATAAAATAAACTATTGAGGGTCTGCTATGGGGCAGGTTTAAGGGGTGGTTGGGAAAATTGGGAGTAATAGTTGTGAGAAGGTGCAAAGGTGATGGGGTTGGTGTTAGAATATTGAATGTAACAAATTATCATGTACAACTTTGTAAAAAAATATATATTTATAAATAAATAAATAAAATAATGTTGCTGAGGGGCTGGGAGTTGGCTCAGTGACTAAAGCATCTGCCTCGCTAAAGCGTGAGGCGGAGAGTTTCATTCCTAGTGCATCTTGCAGATGCCTAACAAGATTTTGACAGCTCTGCTGTTTGTGTCAGGGGAGCTCTGTTTCCTGAGATCGCCAGTGCCACAAATTATTTCTGGTAACACTGTAAATCGGTATGTGAGAATGCAGGAATGGAAACAAAATGGCTGGAGAAATAGCTCAGTGGGCTGGAGTACATGCTCTGCATCCAGGAGCCTAGGTTTGATTCCTATCCATAGACAGTCCACCAAGCACCACCCTGAGTGACCCTGAGCACTGAGCCAGAAGCACTAAGCCCTAAACCCTGAGCCCCTGACCACCAGTTGGGGGTGGGCCAGAAAAATAGAACAAAAGCCATGTGAGCAGTGTAGCAAAGAGTGTGACCCCTGGTGAGCTCATGTGTGAGTACCACAACTAAAGAAGCAAAAGCCCTGTCCACCAAGTGTTTGAGCCACATAGCTAAGCATGTGTGTGACCCCGGTGACCACAGCAGCAATATCCACAAAGAGTAGGGAAGGGGCGAGGGTCATAGTAAAATTAAAGCTGTTAATGCTGTCAATGCTGGTAGTTTGTGGGCAATATTTGGCTGTATTTAAGGCTTATTCCTGGGTCTGAGCTCAGGGATCCTCTTGGTGGTGCTTCGAGGAATCTTACGTGGTCCTGGGGACCGAAACAGGATTCTCCACATGCAAGATAAGCACCCCTGTACTATCTACTTCGAAGTTGGTTTTTTGTTTGTTTGTCTGTTTATTTGTCTTTGGTCCTCAATCAGCAATACTCAGAAGTTACTCCTGCCTTCATATGCAGGAATAACTCCTAGTTTGAGCTTGGGGGATCATATGGGATGCCAGGGATCGAACCCAGGTTGGTAGCATGCAAAGCAAACACCCTACCCACTGTACTATCTCTCCAGTCCCAGTCTCAGTTTTCTTTCTTTCTTTTTTTTTTCTCTTTAAATGTAGGAGTACTGCTATTTAATCAGCTATTGATTAAGCTAATTTAATTGGGCATGAACTCCACTGCCTCAGTTTTCTTAAAGGATTTTTCCTTCCTGGGGCTGGAATGATAGCACAGCAGGTAGGGCGTTTGCCTTGCAAGCGGTCAATCCAGGTTTGATTCCCAGCTTCCCATATGATCCCCTGAGCACTACCAGGAGTAATTCCTGAGTGCATGAACCAGGAGTAACCCCTGTGCATCACCAGGTATGACCCAAAAAGCCAAAAAAAAAGTCCTTTCTTTCTTTTTCTTTCTTTCTTTCTTTCTTTCTTTCTTTCTTTCTTTCTTTCTTTCTTTCTTTCTTTCTTTCTTTCTTTCTTTCTTTCTTTCTTTCTTTCTTTGTTTCTTTCTTTCTTTCATGTTTGGGTCACAAATGACAGTGCTTGGGAGCTACTCCTGGCTTCATGGGACCATGTGGAGCTGGGGCTGGAACCTGGGACCTCCTATATGCAAACCATGCACTCCTTGTCTGTCAAGCTCTCTCTCAGCTTCACTGTATCACTATCATCTCGTTGTTCATTGATTTACTTGAGCGGGTGCCAGTAACGTCTCCATTCATCCCAGCCCTGAGATTTTAGCAGCCTCTCAAATATAGTAACAATAACAGGTCTCTCCCAACTTATGAAGAAAAAATTTTTTCTTTTTAATTTTCATATTTATTTGAAGTTAAATCTTTTAAATTTGCTGTAGTTAAGGTAATGTGTTTATAATGAGGTTGATATTGAAAAAAATATTTTTCACTCTCAGCATCATGATTTCCAATACTGTTGATGGTAAGGTTTCATGCGTACAGCGTTTCAACACCACACTCTCCATGAACCTGTCCCCGTCCACCTTGCTACCTTCCGGGCAAGAAGGTTTTCTAAAACCTCTGCTGCTCCCCTCCTTGGTGTTCACTAGACAAGAGTCACTGAATTGGTGGCAGGAGGTCTAGGCAAATAAGCCACCAACTACCTGCACTTGGAATTTCTTATTTTTCTCCACCATTTCTCTGACACATCAAGGAAACTCCCGCTTCGGTGTCTATGTGCTTGCTGTTCTCTCTGTGAGAGCATTATTTACCCAAATGTCACCCTTATTTCCTCCAAGACTTCACTCAAATGTCATCTCCTCAGAGAGGATGTGCCTGCTTGCTATGCCTGACATCCTGTTCTGGCCCCTGACAGTCTCTTGGGGCCCTTCTTACCTCCAGCCCTGGGCACATTGGCCTGGATACTTGGTTTATTGTCTGTCTTCCTAAGCAGAATGGAATCTTTGTGAAAGCCAAAAAAGCAGGCTGTCCTGGACCTGGAACAGTGCCTGTCACATAGTAGGCCTTCTAGAAAGATTTGTGGCAGGAGTGAATAAAGAGAGCAAATGAGACTCCCCACAATACTGATAGTCTTTGCTAGTGTCTGGGAACAGTCAAAGGCCATTCAGATGGAAGGGAGAAGAATCATAATTGGAAACTTAATACAGTACCTTATTTGGGGGGTATGGCAGAGACGATCTTGGCTGGGGTGTGTGTGAGTGGGGATTGGGATGGGGGAGGAAGTATTTCCTCCCTGCCAAGCTGCAGCAAGAGGCTAATGGCCTTCATAGGGATCCAATCCAATTAAGGCCCTGGCTCTTAGTCAACTCGGGTTCCCTTCCTGGCTGGAGCGGCTTCCAAGTGACAGAATGAAACCTGTAACTTTCCCAAGACAGTCTCCAAGGGAGCAAGGCAGAAAGGGGCTGAGGGTAGGGTTTCTGCTCCCAGGAGAACAGATCTGCATTGCGTACAAATGGTCTTAATGTGTGTGTTGGTGAGGGAGGGAGGGAGAGAGGGAGAGAGGGAGAGAGAGAGAGAGAGAGAGAGAGAGAGAGAGAGAGAGAGAGAGAGAGAGAGAGAGAGAGAGAGAGAGAGAGAGAGAGAGAGAGAGATCTTGCTCTATACCAGCCTCACAGCAGCTGGAATCAGTGGGACAGCATCAGACACAGATGTGGGAGTTCTTAGTTCTGTTCCATTCAAATGTGTGACTGGAAGGAGATCAAGATGATGGTGGGAGGTCGAGCCTGCGCAGTTCACAGTGCTCTCTCTCGCAGAAAAGGAACAGCCACTGCATCCAGATTGTGCTTTTAATCTTTATTCCCCTTTTATTAAATCAGTTTTGAGTTTTTTCCTTTTTTTTTGTTTTGGGGCTACACCCAGCAATACTCAGGGGTTGTTCCTGACTTTGTGCTTAAGGATCACTCCTGGCAGTGCTCAGGGGACCATACGGGATACCAGGGATCGAGTCAGAGTTGGCCACATGCAAAACAAATGCTCTGCCTGCTGTATTCTTGCTCTGGCCCTTATTAAGTAAATTTTTAGATGGTAAATACATATTCATAGGACCAAAAATGTAAAGTTATGAGACAAAAAATATCAGTAAACAAATATAAATGTCTGTCCCCATATGATGCAGCTCCCCTCTGTGGCAAGGACCGTAGCCTTGGCTTGAGTGTCCTTCCAGTGAGACACATATACATGATACACGGTTCTGAAAGTGCAAATGTGCAGAGCAGGTACTCAAAGAGCATACATGGGAACACTACATTTAAGTTAATGGATAAATACTCGATAGGATGATTTTTGATCTCCTTATGAAAAATAAGTCATGCCTCATGTATTCAAACACATTCAAAATTTCTAATGTGAGGGGCTGGAGTGGTAGCACAGCAGGTAGGCACTTACCTTGCAGGCAGCTGTCCCAGGTACAATCCCTGGCATACCATGTAGTCACCTGAGCCCCGCCAGGAGTGATTCCTGAGTGCAGAGCCCAGACTAAACTGAGCACTGTGGGTACAACTCACAAAAAGTTTCATGTATATACATATATATATAAAGTTTCATATGTACACATATAAAGCTTCATATATACATATGTATTCTCTCATGTATGTACATGCTATTAAAAACATTACTTTTTTTTTTCTTTTTGGGTCACACCCAGCGATGCTCGGGGGTTACTCCTGGCTTTGCACTCAGTAATTACTCCTGGCAGTGCTTGGGGGACCATATGGGATGCCAGGGATTGAACCCGGGTTGGCCGAGTGCAAGGCAAACAACCTACCAGCTGTGCTATCGCTCCGGCCCCTACTTTTTTTTTTAAATAGAACTTGTACCATGTCATTAAGGTACCTTCCTATTTCTCAAATTTCTTTTTATGATTTGTTTTTGGAACACACCTGGCTGTGCTCAGGGCTTACTCTGGGCTCTATGCTTGGGAATCTCCTCTGGCAGTGCTAAAGGGAGCGTAGGTGGTGCTGGGAACTGAACCCAGGTCAGTTCTATGTAAAGCAAGCTCCCTGCCTACTGTCTCTCCAGTCCCTTCACATATACTTATATATATTTTTGATATATAGTGTTTTTAATCACTTCGTTCTTTTCTTCTGTTAACATTTCTAATATGTGGGAATTTGTGCATAGGAAGGCATTGATTTATTTCTTTGTGTTTATTTTTGTTTGGGGGCCACACCCAGAGGTGCTCAGGGCTTACTCCTAACTCTGCACTCAGAATCACTCCTGGCAGGGCTCAGGGGACCATAGGGGATGCCAGGCTGACTGCTTGCAAAGCAAGTGCCCTACCCACTGTACTGCTGTACTATGACTCTGGCCCAGGAAGACACTGATCTAAAAAATATTAACTTTCCTGGGCAAAGGAGACAGTACAAGGGTTAGGACACATATTTTGCATGCAACCTACCACCGTTTGATCCTACACACCAGATGACCCTCCAAGCATTGCAGGTTGTAGACTTGGAGGCCCCTGAGCACCACTGGGGTGACCTCGGTGACCCCTAACCCTGCAGGACTGGAGCAATCTGGCCCTAGCACTGAACTGCCAGTAGATTGACTGAGAACTCAGGAAATAGGCTCCAGGCCTCTTTAGCATCACTAGACACACACACACACACACACACACAATCTCTATTCACTTTTTGAGGTTTCTTATTATTGGCAGTGGATTTTTAGTTATTTTTTCTTTAGATTTCTAGTTGTTTTTTTTGGGGGCAATAATATTGAAGACAGTCAAACCAGTAGATCCTGTACCTAAAATAAGCCAAAGATGAGATTAGAGGGATAGTACAGGGTTTGCTATAGTTAAGACCTTACCTTGCATGTGACTGATGCTAGTTCAAAATATAACACCACATGTAGTCCCCAGAGCGCTGCCAGGAGATACTCCTGAGCATAGGCCCAGGAATAGTTCCTGAAAACTGCCTTGTGTGGCCCCCAAACAAATAAAAAAGAAACAAAAGATAACTCTTTGTGCTTTTTCCTTTTTTTGGTTTTAGGGCCACCTTTGGCTATGCTCAGGATTTACTTCTATCTCTTAGTCAGAGATGACTCCTGGCTGTAGTTAGGGGAATTTATTTTGTACTAGGGATGGAATGGAACCTGGGTCAGCTGTGTGCAAGGCAAGGCTTTACCCCTGTTCTATCTTTATGGCTTATAGATAACTTTTTTTTCCTTTGTGTTGGGGGGAAGGGTTTGGGAGTCCCATCTGATGATGCTCAAGGGGTTATTCCTAGTAGTGCTTGGAAGACCATATGGATGCTGGGGATCAAATCCAGATCAGCTATGTGTAAAGCAAGTACCCTCCCCACTACTATCTCTCTGGTCACAAGTTCAAGTTCTCAGTCATCTGTTCAAATGTCTCACACACATGGAGCACCCTCCCTTCAATCTTGCTGTCTGTGAATCCTGGAGCTGCATGTGATTTCTGCTCACACCATTGCCAGAGGTGTGTAGGCACCACAGAAACTAAAAAGATATCATCATCATCATCATCATCATCATCATCATCATCATCATCCCATTGATCACTGATTTTTCTCGAGTGGTCTCAGTAATGTCTCCATTCATCCTAGCCCTGAGATTTTTAACAGCCTCTTTGTACTCGTCCTTCCTATTGATGCCGCATTGGAGGCTCTTTCAGGGTCAGGGGAATGAGACCCATTATTGTTACTGGTTTTGGCATATGAACATGCCACGGGGAACTTGCCAGGCTCTCCCTTGCGGGCAGGAAACTCTTGGTAGCTTGCCGATATAATAGCATCATTTCCAGGAAGTGTGGCCCCTGGCAAATGTGTGAGTTCTGCAGCAACCCCATGGCACGTACCACAACCATAACTTGTGAGCCTCAACTTTGAGTATGACCTGTAGTGAACATGTGTGAAAGCACTACAACTAAAAGGAATGCAACCAGCTGTAAGCACCGTGGTTGAGTCTGTAAGCACTGCAACCTGAGGTGTGATCCGGAGAACACCACATGCTAAAAATGTGTAAGGATCACAGCCAGGCTTAGCCAACTGCATCAACAAGAGCGAAACAAAGGGTTGGAGAGATGACTAAAGAAGCAGGTATGCAAGTTTTCTTTATGAGAAGCCTGGGGTCAATGCTGGTAGCACATAAGCTTCTGAGCACTGCTGAGAGTGACCCTAGCACCTGCAGATGTGGCTCAAAAAACAAAAGGGATAAAAAAGAGTGAAGGGAAAGGAGAGGAGGGAAGTGACTTTTAAAAAATAAAAAATTAAAAAAGGGGGCTGGGGGCTGGAGTGATAGCACAGCGGGTAGGGCGTTTGCCTTGCACGCGGCTGACCCGGGTTCAAATCCCAGCATCCCATATGGTCCCCTGAGCACCGCCAGGAGTAATTCCTGAGTGCAGAGCCAGGAGTGACCCCTGTGCATTGCCGGGTGTGACCCAAAAACAAAAAAAAAAGGGGGGGGCTGGGAAAATTGCTCAGTGGGCAGGATCTCATGCTTTGCACAGGAGGCCTGGATTCAATTTTAAGTACCATATGGTCCTCTGAGCACTGCTGGGAGCAACCCCTGAGCACCGATATGACTCCTAAACCAAGGAAAAGATAATAAAGGTGGTGTGGCAAGGTTCCTTATGCTTAAAAACTATTATCTTATACCAAAGAAGATATCAACATGCATAATAAGAATGGTTAATGTTTATTAAATACTTTTCATGAAATATCTCATTGACCATTGAATCCTCACAGTCACCTTAGGATTTAGTTCTGTCTTTCCCCTCCTTTTTTTTTTTTGTTTGTTTTTTATTTTTATTATTTGGTTTTGGGGCAAAACTGTGCTCAAGGCTCACTCTTGGCTCTGAATTCAGGGATCACTTCTTCTGGTTTTGCATTTTGTTTTTTTGGGCCACACCCAACAGTCTTCAGAGGTTACTCCAGACTCTCACACTCAGGAATTATTCCTGGTGGTGCTCAGGGGACCATATGGGATCCTGGGAATTGAACCTGATTCAGCTGAGAGCAAGGCAAGTGCCCTACCTATTGTATTATCTCTCCGGCTCCTGTTTTTTCCCTTTGGAGTACTAAGAAAAGTTGTTTGAGTTAAGCAACTTGATCTAACAGGGATTCAAAACCAGGAAAAGCTCATATAAGTAATTGTATCATACCATCCTGATCGATGTATTGGCTCAGAGAAACTCCTTGGACTAGAGGGATATTTGACTTGGGCCTTAAAGGATGTGTAGGAGACTATTTTTACCCACCCACACTGCAGTGTGGATTTGAATCTCACCACCACCATGTTCCCAGCTTATACTTATGTTCTCTGACCTTCAGTTTCCTTAATTGTGAAATGGAGACAATGAAAACTGTTCTCTGAAACACCATGAGGAACTGCTAGGTGTGTGGTATGCAGTGTGGGAGTTGGGGGGTCAAGATTGTGGACAGATGAGTGTAATGCTAACAGCTAGTCCCTACAGAGTAATTACCAAGTGCCAACACCATCCCAGACACTTAGCAAAGGTTATTAAGTTGCCAGTGATTCTATGAACAGGTATGCTTTTTAGACACACCTTACAGGTGAGAAAATAAATTACAATAAGAGTAAGGAAATTACTCTGAGTTGGTAAATGACAGGCAGAATTGGGATCCAGGCAGTGTGGCCCAGAGTTCGTAGACAAATCCCTCACTCTACTCCCTAGATTGCAGATGGCAGAGTTGAGTTTGGACCTTAGGTCAGGGAGGGAGTGTGCCATCAAAGGAAGCTTTTTTTTTTTTTGCTTTTTAGGTCACATCTGGCGATACTCAGGGTTTACTTCATGCTGTGCAGGAAATACTCCCTAATTTCCTAATGGTGTTTGGAAGACCATATAGGACGCTGGGGATCAAACTCAGACCTGCCACGTGCAAGGCAAACATCCTACCTGCTGTACTATCCTGAAGCCCAAGGGAGACTTTTGGGAGGTAGCATCTTGTCCTTTGGAAAAGACTAGTCCTTATATTATGGCAATCATAAACAAACACAGAATACCTGGTTTCCTTAGGAGAGCAGGACCCCTCAAAAGCCATGCAAGGGGTACAGGAAGATATTAGGCTTTACACATGCATTCCTTCTGTGAGTTATTACTTCATGGCAGGTGTTGTTCTGTTGGGAATATAGACATAAACGAAATAAAACAAAAATCCTTGCCCCTATGGAGTTTATGTTCTAGTGAGGGGACCAGAGAGACAGTACAGTGGCTAATGTTTTTGTCTTACATGCTGCTGACCCCAGTTTGATCCCTGGTGCTTTGTATGGTCCCCTGAACATGCCCAGGAGTGATTCCTGAGCACAGTATCAGTGTAAACCCTGAGCACAATTAGGTGTGGTCCCCAAACCATAAAAAAATAGAGAAAATATGTATCAGAGGGTTAGAGTGTATTGATAGACACGATGGAGAGAAAGTGGGGAGATGAGATGAGCTGGAATACTTGCAAACTTGACTAAGGTGGGTTTGGGGTGAACTTCTGGACAAAGTAGTGTTTGAGCAAAGACATGCAGGAGGTCAGGAAATAGGAGTAGCAGGAATTTTTAAGGGATGAATGAGGGACAGAGGGAGAAGGGTGCATGCAAAGGCCCTGAGGCAAGAATATGTTTCATTCACTCAAGGAATAGCAAAGAAGTTAGTGTGCCTGAATGGAGAGGAAAGGGGAGAGTGTAAGAGATGAAGTTAGAGGAATATGTGTGTAAAACACATTAGCTCTCTTCATGGTCAATGTTTTATAAAAACAAGCAGGAGTATACAGGATGCAAAATGAGCACTCATTTCAACCTTGAATGATGAAGCTTGAATGTAAAATAAATGTGGAGCCTCTTGCAAAAACATCCTGATTCTCTCCTCGTCTCACCCTCTCCCAGATTTGCACTGCACATTCCTATGGGTGACACTGGGATGGAAACCAAGAAACATAGGTGTGAGTGATAGAGACCAGGCTTCAGAGAAGAGTCTCTGGATCAGAGCCTCCAACCCGCATTGGCTCAGGGCTCTGTGGAGGAGAATGTCAGGGCTGCCTCTGGAGATCAGGGTGCATCTCCTCAGTGAAACCTGAAAGACTGTCAGCTCTTCAGCCCTTCCTCAGCCTGTGCTCATGCTACATCTGGTGCTGTTAAGCCAGCATGGGGCCTGCCATAGACAGTCACCACAGGGAGGGACTATTTGCTGATTCAAATCAAATTTGATAAACTCTAAGGTACACCTCAGAGGACAGGAGCATCTTGAATAAACTTCTTTGTTTCAGGGCAATCTGAGGTTCCACTGATTTTTTTAAAGGCTTGAATCCGCTTTGAACTGGTTCCTCTTTTGGTTCTTTTTCAGGTAGGGGGGTGGGAGGGGAGGGTTGGAAGGGACTTTGGTTCAGATCATGAGTTCCTGAAAACCTAATTCTGGGTTCATATCAGAGTTCAACCAGGTGTTTCAGTTTGTTTTTGACTCTAGTTCCTATCTGGGGAGCTCCCTACAGGCTGCAATTATTTTTAACCAACAAGTTAGTGACTAAGGAGATGAAATGACTGCATTGCAACCTGCAGGTGACAGGGATAGTAGTGATAACAGCCTCCACTGAGCAGGACCTGTGTTAAGGCGAGGACCAGTAATGGCCCACCACTTCTATAAATGAAATTGAAACTTGGGGGGTTCAGGGGCTTTGTGATGCCCTTAAACAATCTGATTCTTGAGAATGTGCTACATGTTTCTTTTAAAAAAGTCCCAAGAGGAGTTGGAGAGATGTCAAGTATGAGAAGACTGAGTTCCATTCCCTGTATCCCAAGGTCCATCAAGTAATTCCCTAACCCCCTGTACACAGCTAGTAGTTCCTATACCCACCAGCACTGCAGGGTGTGGCTCCCAAACAAAAATAAAACAGAAACAAACAAACAAAAGTCTCTAGGCAAATATGAGCAATCTGCGTCTGGACTGGGAGAGGAAGATGTTGCTCTCCATGCAATTAGTCATTTGGTTTGTTCAACATTCTGATGCATTTTAAGTACTAGGATGTGGAGAAGGAACTCCTCTGTCTGATCCTCCTGGGACTCACTAACCTGGGAAGTGGGGAGGAGCAGCTGAGTCAAGTATGAGCAAAAGTCAGGAGAAGGAAACAAATAAGTAAGTGTTTCCAGAGGGGGTGACTTTTGCCCCAGGCGTTCAAGAGAAGAAAACCCAGACTAGGTGTTCAACTCCAAGTATCTCAGCACCTGCACACTTTTTTGGGTGTGTGTGTGTGGGTGGGGAAGCTCTAGGATATTATGCTTGACCATGACATATTAAATCATTGTATCACTGTCATCCCGTTGCTCATCCATTTGCTCGAGCGGGCATCAGTAACGTCTCCATTGTGAGACTTGTTACTATTCTTGGCATATCCACTATCTTGGCAAGCTTCCACTACGGGAAGCTTGCCAGGCTCTGCCCTGTGGGCAGGATACTCTCGGTAGCTTGCCGGGCTCTCTAAGAGGGACAGAGGAATTGAACCCAGGTTGGCAGCGTGCAAGGCAAATGCCCTACCTGCTGTGCTATCGCTCCAGCCCTACCACCCTGAACCCGCCCGATATATTAAATATGACAGCAAAATCCCAGGCAGTGAAAGAAAACTAAGTTGAACTTGGAAAAAAAATCTTTTTCTGTCCATTAGAGGACTTCATTATAAGAATGAAAACATAATCCACAGAAGAGTGAAAAAATATTTTTCTGCCTACCTTTTTTCTCAGGTTGAAGATTACCTATATAAACATTGTTATTGTTAAAATGTGAAGTCCTGGGACTGGAGAGATTGTACAGCCGGTTAGACACAGCGGGTAAGATGCTTGCTTTGCACACAGCAGACCGGGGTTCAGCTTGGACATCGCATATGGTCACCTGAGCACGCTAGGAGTGCTCCCTAAGCACAGAGCCTGGAGCTCTGAGCACAGCTGGGTGTGGCTCAAACCCCCTCCCTCCCTCCCTCCCTCCTCCCCCTCTCTCTCTCAAAAAAAAAAAAGTCCTCTTAGAGAGGGAAAAGGATAACAGGAAAATTGAATAAGACAGGGTTGTGTAGAGCACACACGCAGATAATTCTGATGCAAATTCAGTGGGGGTTGGGATGAAAGAGGCCCGACAATGCTTTGGAGTTCTCTGCAGCCTTCAGACACAGGGGTTTTTGCTGAAGGCTGTCTATGTAGCCTCTGCAAGGCGAGAGATCCAGTCCATAGTTTATCGCCCCAGGCCTAGCGCAGAGCCCGGAACACAGCAGAAACTCTAAATAACTTGTTCGACCCAAGACAGAAGAGACGGAGAGTCCAGGGAAAAACGAAGAAATCAGAGCGGGGGCGATGAGCGGGTGTAAGAAAGAGGTGTTGCTAAAAGAATGCAAACTTTCCGAAAAGTTGTCCCGTACGAGACAGTTTCACGTAACACAGGGAGGGAGGTGGCCGCTGAGGGAAAGAACGACGAATCCTGAGAGGCTGCAAGGAGGAAAGATGGCAGGAGACACAGCCCCATCTCCTCCAGCCGGCAGAACGCATGAGGTCACCTGGAGCCGCGCCAGCAGCAGCTGCGAGGACACGCCCGCGCTGCGGAGGGAGGCGGTGTCAGGCTCCGCAGCCCCGGGAGTTCCCCGCCCGTCTCTCTCGGAGGCGTGGCCCGGAGTCCGCCCAACGCCCGCCGGCGTTCCGGACGTCCCCCAGGCCACGCCCCCTAATCAGCCTCCAGGCATAGGAGTGGTCGGTTCTCCGGACCCGCCCAACACCACGCCCCGGAGCTCCGGCCGGGCCCACCCATTTCCTCCGGAGAGTCCCGAGACTTTCAGTCTTGGCCCCACCCCCAGGGAAGCCCCGCCCCGTGCCCCGCCCCGGGGCTTGAAGCCGCTGAAGCAGCGGCCGCCTGGGAGTCGCGCGCGGGGCGTGAGGCGGTGCTGAGGAGCCGGAGCTGAACCGAGCTCGACGCCCGGACTGTCCAGGAGGCACGCGCGGCGCGAGCCCGCACCGGAGACCCCCGAGAGCAGCCGCCGCCCACGCCAACGCCGTTCGCGGAGCGCAGCAGATCTAGCCATGGCTTTGTCGATGCCGCTGAACGGGCTCAAGGAGGAGGACAAAGAGCCCATCATCGAGCTCTTCGTCAAGGTGAGCGCTCGACGGCCGTCCCGCCGCGCCGAGCTGGCGCCGTGGGGCCGCGGGGGGCGGTGTCCGGGGGCGCGGGGCGCGGGCGAAGCCCGGGCACCCCCGCAGCGCCCTCGCGCGGTGCCGGCCGCCCCCGGGGCTGAGGGGAGCGCCGCTCGCGCGCCCCCGGCCCATTGTCTCGGCCCACCCGCGCTTTCCCGTTCCCGGAGGTCCCAGGAGCCGGGGTGGGACCGGCCGCCACAGAAAGCCAGCGCCCCTGGCGTCGGTCCCCGCCTCCAGCCGCGCCGATCCTGGTCGACTCCAGCTCGTGGTCCCGCGTCGCCACCTCGGTCCCTGGTAGCCCCCAGCCCTAGGGCCGGGGGAGGATGGTACCCCCGCCCCAGGTGCGCGGCCCCCGAGTGCCCCCGCTCCCCGGCGCCCCGAAACCCTCCTGCGCGGAGCCGCAGCCCGCAGTCAGCCTCAGAGCGCTGGACAGAACTCGGAGCGCCCGTGGCTATGAAACTGGAACTTTTAATTTTTTCAGAAAAAAAAAAAATCCAGAAAGAAGCCTCCGGAAAAGCCCGAGATTCCCCGCTTGGGGTTTTCCTGTCTGAGGTATTTTACCACCATCTGGTTTTCTTGTTTCTCAAACGCCGAGTGTTGCGTCTGATGCAACCTCCTGGCTGCTCCCCGCGGCGGTGCTGCCGGGGCAAGGATCGGGTCTGCCGCTGTGTCCGGGAAGAAAAACGGATGCGGGGGAGAATTCTTACTGGAGTTCTCAAGGGTTGATTCCCGGCCCTGGTGAATTCAGTTTTAAAATCCTGAGCTACCCGATTGGCAGACACACAGTAGCCCCGTCTTCCAACTCTCCACCCCCACCCGCCGCGTTTATGTCTTTAGTTTCAGCGAATGAGAGCAGTTAGGAACATCTGGATCCAGCAGCCTCCTTCAAAACTTCTATAAAATCCTTGACGCTTGCGTCAGCAAGGCTTGCTCGGAGCTGTTTTCGGAGCTGGAAACTTAGCAGGAGTCTAGACCCAAGTTTACGTTTTTTTCCCCTGCGTTTTGTTTTGAAGACCAGAAGGCACTGCATTAGGTGTATTTGAGAGAGGAAAGAAGGGATCAGCAAAGGATAAAAATGTTTGTCTTAGTTTTTCCCCCCCCTCCCCTCCCACTTAGCAGTTTCAGCTCAGGACCTTAAATAGCAGACCTTAAATAGACCCCCTAAGACTGCAGAGTTTCGGTTACTTTGGTAGATGGAGTTTTTTGATTTGCAGAGACTGTCGGGAGGAACCCTGAAATAAGAGAAAGGAAAGGAGTAGAAAAAGGCAACATGGAAAAAGAAGAGTGAGTCAGAGATTAGCGTTCAAACACTTTTCATTGAGCTAGGATTAGGAAGGAATTTCCGTAAATTCAAAAATAGTGTATCTACTGAAAAAAAATCTGTAAAAATACGATACTTAATGGTGAAACTATGGGAGTAGCATTAAATTTCGAATTAGATTACAAATACTTTGAGTAATGGCTTTTTCCCAGCTTTATATAAAGTACCCCATGCCAAACCAATAAGACATGAGAAAGAAATGAAGCATCTGAGAGGAAGATCACAGTGCTCTTAATGCTCTACTTAATGAGGATTTAACTCTTTAGTTAGGAGCACAGAATGGTGCATTGTTTCCCAAATTTAAATCACTTGCATGCTCCTTCTTAATTTTCCTATTTGTATTGAATTAGTATTATTTGCCAGATACAATTAACTTAAAAATTTTCAAAGGTTAAAAAAAGTATGAAAATGATATTGCGAGGATGTAATAACAGGGAACTATGGTGTAGGTATTACGACTGTATTTCTTACATTCATAACTATGCTTTTTTTGTTTCTTGGGGGGGCAAACCCAGGGGCTACTTTTGGGGCTCTGAGCTCAGGGCTCACTCCTGGCATATCTCTGGGGGACTGTATGTGGAACAGGGAGTTGAACTGAGTTTGGCTTCATGCAAAGCAAATGCTCTAACCCCTGTACTATCTGTGGTCCTATATCCTGCATTTAATATGTTCAGAAACAGTATTAAAAAGGCTTAAAATCACATCTTTTTTTTTTCTTTTTTCTTTTTGAGTCATATTCAGCGGTGCTCAGGGGTTACTCCTAGCTTTGTACTCAGGAATTACTCCTGGTGGTGATTAGGAGACCCTACAGAATGCAGGGGATCAAACCTGGCTCAGCCATGTGCAAGGCAAACACCCTACCTGCTGTACTATTGCCCCTGAATCAGTTTCTGTTTTTGTATGTGAAGTGTCAGGTATCGAACCCAAGTCTCATACATAGCAGGCATGAACTTGGTTACTAAGCCACATCCTGGTTCTCAAGCACAGTTTTGTAGTCACTGACTAGGTTACTATGGTCAAGTTCTTTTTGTGAAATAAGAGGGAAAATATTTTCTGCTGTTGTGTGATTCAGCATAGGTATAACTTGATACTGCTATAAATCAGGACTGTTGTTCTAAAGGTTAAAATAAGGCTAGGTAAATTGTGGTGTCAAGAGTATCCTTTATTTCTCCTGAAAGCTTTTGTGGCAGATGCATATAGTGGAAAATACCTTTTTAAATGTCGTTATTTTGAAAGTGAGAGGGTGGGGACCAGGGAGATGACTTAAAGGGCTGGAGCATATGCTTTGTATGTGGGAGCCCCAGGTTGATCCTTGTCACCACATGGTCCCCAGAGCACTGCTGAATGTGGGGAAAAAAGTACCAGGTTAAGGTCATGACTGTCTAGGTTGTTGAACCGTATTAATTATTGTGTCAAGATGTATCTGAGTTTGTAGCAGAAAACTGAACAAATGTAAAGAATATTTAACATAACTTGTGTAGGTAGTTTTAAATGTGTGAGAAGGCAGGCTGGAGAGATAGTGTAGGAGTTAAGGCCCTTGTCTTATACCACACTGGACCTGGTTGTATCTCTGACGCCTTGTGTGGTCCCTTGAGCACCGACAGGGGTCACTTCTGAGTACAACCAGCCATAGCACAGCCATATGTGACCCAGATCAAAAACAAAAAACAAACTTAAAAAAGAGAAATTGGCTAGCATCTTCCCAACTAGTGTGATTATACTCAGCTACTTTTTCTTCCTTGTTTTTAGAGTTGTCTGTTTATGAGCCTAATGACTCAGATTAGCTGTCTGATAGCAGTTCTTTATTTCTGCTTTGTTGACTCCCAACACCTAGAGGATGGGTAGTAAAAGAAGTACACAGAAGTCATCATCCTTAACAGTGTCATCATCAGGACCCAGGCAGATGTATATATTTTGACATACAACTCCTGGTGGAAACCACTGACCAATAGGGTGACGTTTAAAGCCTGTAGCAAGGGTATGAGGTTCCTTATTATCTGACTGCTGCCTGGGTTTCTAATCCAATTTGTCCACTTACTAATTGTGTGTCCCAAGACACATTACTTAAACCTGTCTGTGACTCACTGCACAGTAGGGATATTAATAGACTAATCTCTTGGGAATAAACTAGTTAATGTATGTGGTATGTAATACGCTCAGAACATTGTCCCACAGAAAGCAAAGAAACACTTATTCTTGCCATTTTGCGTACATATACTTATATTTATCACAAATGAGAGAAGTTAGGAAAGACAGGGTTTAAGGAATTTTCTTTTGCTCATATAAGTTCAATTCCTTTTGACATTGCAGCTGCCCCACTTCCCACTAGCAACTTTGGTATGTGATGTAATATTTCTTTTTTTCTTAAAGAATTTTTTTCGGTCCTACCCAGTGATGCTCAGGGTATGACCCAATGGTTTTGTATATATATATTCATTAATCACACCTGATATTGCTTGAGAAACCATCTGAATGTCAAGAATTAAGCCTAGGTTGGGTGCATGCAAGGCAAGCAACCTACCTGCTGTACTATCTCTCTGACCCCAGTTATATATGATCTTGGTGAAGGAAGAAGTTCTAGTAGAGTTGTGGGGTGATTTAGGCTTCTTATTGAATCATATTAAGTTGGGGCAGTATCATATGATAGAAGGCGTTAAAATGCTGGAATTGGGGTAGTGGTTGTAAAAACTTAATCCGGTGCAGGGTGGTGTAACTCATAAGAATAACTGTTCAGGGGCCGAGATAACTCAGAAGACTGGTGCACACGCTTTGCACGTGGGTACCTCAGATTTGATACCTGGTACTTCATGGTCCTCTGGGCTGGGAGTAGTCTCCAAGTACTACCAGCTGTGTTCTCCTCCCTACTCTCCTACAAAAACAGAAACAGGGTAACCATGAGATTTTTGGCAGAATTTCTGGAGTCAGACTGCTCAATTTGAATTTGGCTTGTAGCAGTGTGTCAGGCAAGTTTCTCTTTTCTTTTTTACCTCTAATATCAGGATAATAATAACAATTTTCAATAGATCCTGAGAGGATTAACTGGTATGTTTATTAATTAGGCAGTGTAAGATGCCCCAAACAATAGTTCAAATAAGATGGCTTTAATTTCCTTTCTTACCTAGTAGTACATGGCAATTGGTACATGGTAGGTTTCCTCCTTAGAGCCTGTTACTGAACGATGGTTCTCTCAGCATGTTTCCACCAACCACCAGAGCATTTTCCTTCTCTGAAGTGTCAAAACTTACTTCAAAGTCCTAATTGCTGCCCTGTTGGAGCTTGGGAATATGAAGAGAGACACATCTTTTTAAGTGCCCCAACCCAGAAGTTCTACTTGTCACTTCCCTTCATATTTCATTAGGGAGAACTTTATTATATGGCTTCTTCTAGCTGCAGGGAAAGCTGTGACATGTGATTTAGCTGTATATCACTCTACATAAAATATTAGGAGTAGTGCTTATCACACAGTAAATTCCTATTTTTGATAGGTATTCAATATGTAGTATTGATGATAATGTATTATTATTGTTAATTTTGGTCCACATCCAATGGTGCATAGGGCTTACTCCTGGCTTTCTGCTCAGGGATCACTTCTGGCAGGGCTCGGGGGATCATATGCAGTACCAGGGATTGAGCTGGGTTGTCACTGTGCACATTAACCTTTGCACTATTTTGCTAGCCTCTGGTAGTATATTATTCCTAAATGTGGGCTTTATTAATAGGATTCAGGAGAGGAAACTGGCCTCAGTCTCTCATTTTTCTTTTTTTTTTCCTTTTTGGGTCACACCTGGCTCTGCACAGGGGTTACTCCTGGCTCTGCACTCAGGAACCATCCCTGGCGGTGCTCAGGGGACCATATGGGATGCTGGGAATCAAACCCGGGTCGGCCACATGCAAGGCAAACGCCCTACCCGCTGTGCTATCGCTCCAGCCCCAGTCTCTCATTTTAAAAAGCACAGATAAATGACAAATTTTCTATAAGAAATAATGTTGATAACTTCATTTATTTATTTATTTATTTATTTTTTCTTTTTTGGGTCACACCCAATGATGCACAGGGGGTCACTCCTGGATCTGCACTCAGGAATCACCCCTGGCAGTGCTCAGGGGACCATATGGGATGCTGAGAATCAAACCCGGGTCGGCCACATGCAAGGCAAACGCCCTACCCGCTGTGCTATCGCTCCAGCCCCGATAACTTTATTTTAATAACTGAGTAGAGTTAAATTAACACTAAGGCAATATTTGCATTGAATCTAATTGATTTGCTATTTGAAGTTTCCAGAGAAGAACAGTTCAGGAGATTGGAATGTGAAGTTAACCATTTATAGTGTGAGCAAGAAACAGTGCTGTCCCAAATTTGGGGCAGTGGAGATGCAGAGACAGAAACACAACATTAGGACATACCAGGAGTAGAAGGAAGGAAAGAAAGAAAGGAATTAAGAGTGACTGTTGGGGATGGAGAGCATGCAGGAGTCTGCCAGGTAACTGCTAAACTTTGGGATGAAACACTTAAGTCTTTTCTCTCAGAGAATGTATAATCTATGATTGATAAATGCCACTAGGTTAAGAGACAGTTTAGAAAAACTGATAGATTTAAAAACCAGTCTTTAACATCATAATGTCTAGATGAAGTGAAACGTTTAATATTTATGTTTAATGTCTAAACAATACCTTGGAAAAAAAGTTAATAGGAACTCTGTTCTTGGGGTCTCTTCTCAGGCCGTTGCTAAAGATGCTGCCTCTCTTGATAAGGTGAAGGTGAATGTTTTGGTTAACTAAGATACTGAAGAGAAGGAAACAACAGAGCCATGCTAATGTGGGGAGAGATGAGGCTTCAGAGCCAGGGGAAACTTAACACATGTGAAACCCAGTATGGCATAAGTAGGGAGTATCTGGCTGTTAACGAAAAATTACAGCTGGTTTGAACGGATGCTTTCAGAAATACCTAGAAGCCAGTAAAGGATAGTGAGCAAGAACTTCCCGTTTCCTATTTCGTTAGAGCAGTTGGACTGTCAGTGTACTGGTGTCTCCTGAATAGGGAATTAATCAGCCCTTAAAAGGAAAACGTGTTAAGCAGGAAGGGAAGTGTGCTAAAGGCAGGCTGGGGTAGATAGCACGATTAGTCAACACACTCCCTAGCTTGTTCGAGGCCCTGTGTCTGAACCAGGCACCACATTTTTCCCCGGCCTTCTATTTGGGGCTTGCATCCCCTGCAAGAATCTCTTTGGGACTGGCTTCAGGGGAAAAGGCATCCCACCTCCTCCCTGCTCTACTGGATGCGGCCATTATTATTACTATTTTGAAAGGATTTTGATGGAGAGAATAAATTAGAATGGATTTGCTCAGTTTAGAGTCTTGTAGAGAACAGAAAGGGAGTTTCTGAAAGAAAAAACATTTAGGTCATGCTTACAAACCATCCAAATATGATTTAACAGAAATCTAAATTTAGTTCAGGATACCAGTTTGTGAATTCTCTTGCAATTTTCATTCCTGTTTTTTTTCTGAGACTTGACTTTTTATCTTTCAGTGCTTAGTACCAGGTATTAGTATAAGGAATATTAATTAATTAACCTTATTTGGTTTCATTTTCTCCCCTACCTCTTTATTTAAAATATAGAACCAGGTGCTGTATAGGTCTATTAATAAATTTCTAAAAGTAACTGTCACTGTCATCCCGTTGCTCATTGATTTGCTGGAGCGGGCACCAGTAATGTCTCCATGGTGAGACTTGTTGTTACTGTTTTTGGCATATCAAATATGCCACGGGTAACTTGCCAGGCTCTGCCGTGCGGGCGACATACTCTCGGCAGCTTGCCGGATTCTCTGAGTGGGGCAGAGGAATCCAACCTGTGTCGGCCGTGTGCAAGGTGAACGCCCTACCCACTGCGCTATCACTCCAGCCCCAAAAAGTAACAATGTAGATAAGTAGGAATGTACTTAAAAGTTATGACAGAGGTAATCTTAAACTTTAATGTTAGCATTTTGAAGAAGTAACAGTATTGGAACCAGGGCTAAACTCATTTCATTAAGCGTATTTTTAATTTATAGATATTCTTTCTCAGAGCTGACTTACAGTGGACTCCAGTGAGGTGCACAACAGGTTTTCTTTTTGTAATGAAGCTATTACTTCCAACTTTACAGGTGAAGTAATTAATTCTTTTGAACATAATCTAGTTTTCATAATAGTTGTTAAGCTGTCAATCATCTGTAATAATTTAAGTGCTGAATTTTACAACACTGCAGCATAGCTATTTGTATGTGTTACAGAAGAAAATAAGAATCTGAACAAAACATTGGAGGGAATAAAACCAAGCAATTAGATAAAAGCTGCGGTAATTAAGACCTTATAAGGCTATGCATATTATTCTTGGCTAACAACCATTTACTTTATTGTGGAGGTAGAAACCAGGTGCTAGGTTACTAAAATTTAAAAAAATAATTTTTTTGCCACACCCTGCAGTGCTTAGGGATTACTTCTGGCTCTGCACTCAGCAGTTATGTCTGACAGTGCTTGGGGGACCATATGGGATGCTGGAGATTGAACCCAGGTTGGTTTGCATACAAAGCAAGCACCCTACCCACTATACTATCCCTCCAGCACCTAAAATGAAATTTTAATTACAAAAATCAGGTGAACCAATTTAGGCTGTTTTGTTACTTAGGAAAATGGAAGAGTCATAATCAGATCCAAGAGTACATAGATAAATCAAGAGAAAAGGGGGATAAGACATAAAAAATGAAAAATTTGGGACCAGGCATATAATTTAGTAGTAGGGGATACTTTAATGTGTGTGAGATCCTTAGTTCTATCCAAAGGAATATACCAATAAAAATGTATATTGATTTTTGATGGCTCTCAATAAATCATGTTAAAAATTATTTCTGGATATCAATAACACATTCTGTTTGAATTTTAGAATTGTCATTAGTCAGTAGGACCCTGGATTGCAAATACGCTGGGTTTTTTTGGTTTTTTTTTTTTGTTTGGTTTTGGGTTTTGGCTTATACCATGCAGTGTTCAGAGCTCTGGCTCTGGGATCACTTGTGGTAATGTGTGTGGGCTAATATGGGGTGCTGGGAGTGAATTGAGGTTGGCCACTTGGAAATAAAGCACCTTATTTTCTGTGTTATCTCTCTGGGTGCGTGCGTGCATGCGTGCGTGTGTGTGTGTGTGTGTGTGTGTGTGTGTGTGTGGTGTCTCAGGATCAAACCCAGGTCTCATGCATAGAAGGCATGTGCTTTGCCTTCTATGTGAAGAGAACATCACTTCAGCCCTGGCGTATGTTCTCTGAGAAATGCACACATCCCCTGGGCCCACAAGTGTACTGTTTTTAAATGACTTAGCAAGAATAGTATCTAACTTTGTCTGTTTTAGTTTAAGTATTGACAGTGCGATAGCACAGCAGTAGGGCGTTCGCCTTTCATACGGCTGACCTATGCTCGATTCCTCCGCCCCTCTCAGAGACTGCGGCAAGCTACCGAGAGTATCGCGCCCGCACGGCAGAGCCTGGCAAGCTACCTGTGGCGTATTGGATATGCCAAAAACAGTAACAATAAGTCTCACAATGAGGGACGTTACTGGTGCCCGCTTGAACAAATTGATAAACAACGGGATGACAGTGACAGTGATTGACAGTGAATTAAAAAAGTAATGCCATATTTTGTGTCCTAGCAAATTCATTTGTAGGTACTGTGGTGTTTGTTTATTTTGCTATTGGGCCGCACTCAACAATGCTCAGGGGTTACTCCTGGCTCTGCTTAGGAATTACTCCTGGTGGTGCTTGGGGGACCATATGGGATGCTGGGGATTGAACCCTAGTTGGCAACATACAAGGCAAACACCTTACCACTTGTACTATCACTTCAGCCCTGGCGTATGTTCTCTGAGAAAGGCATTTTTCTGAAATCATAAAGATACATTTATTTATTAAATAAAAATTAGAAAACATACAAAAGAATAAAAAACAGGGGCTAGAGCGATAGCACAGTGGGTAGGGCGTTTGCCTTGCACACGGCTGACCCGGGTTCGATTCCCAGCATCCCGTATGGTCCTCCGAGCACCGCCAGGAGTAATTCCTGAGTGCATGAGCCAGGAGTAAACCCTGTGCATTTGCCGGGTGTGACCCAAAAAAAAGCAAAATTAAAAAAAAACAACACACATTATTTATATGTAAATAGATTTTTTTTTTTTTTTTTGGTTTTTGGTTTTTGGGTCACACCTGGCGATGCACAGGGTTTACTCCTGGCTCTGCACTCAGGAATTACTCCTGGCAGTGCTCAGGAGACCATATGGGATGCTGGGAATCTAACCATCTAACCTGGGTCGGCCGTGTGCAAGGCAAATGCCCTACCCGCTGTGCTATCACTCCAGCCCCCTAGATTTTAATACTTATAACTACTTTTAGAAATTATTACTATTACTCCTTGGTTATATGTCCTAATTTATTTTTATAAACGTGAATTATTGATGTTTATAACATTTTAATATTCTTTGTGACAAAAATACACTTGTGAAGTCCAGTTTGTCAATATTATATAAATTGATATTTTTACTTTATTTGGTCTTGTTAAAAAAAAAATAAGATTGTACATAGGTTTGTACTGCACCACTAAAAGCATTTACCTTGTTTCATTTTTGTGGATAGAAAGCAAGCTCATGTAGTGCAATAGTTATCTGTCGACAATTGAATTGCTTATAAAATATTGATTAAATGATTTGGAGATAGGCCTTCCTTTGTGCCCTTTGGGAGAAATCTGTTCTGAAAGTTTTGTTTTTTTCTTTAAACTATTGATTTCCCCCTTTAATATCTGTAATTAAATGTATGCCCATTTTATAGTTGGAAGATAGAATAATCACTTTTTGACATCGAGCTAGGGATTGAATCCAGGGCTTCTCACATGTAAGCATGTGCAAGTGAAGTGCTTGACCACAGATTACTCCCTTGGCCCACTGCAAACTTTGTATGGGAATAACTAGGCACAGCATAGGTATCATGTAGAAACAAACATGGAATACCTACTACATACTAAGTGCTGGATAGATTTTTAAAAAAGGAAGAAAGAATAAGGGCTTTGTCTTCAAGGAGCTCATTATGTATGTAGCCTAGTAGAAAGTCAGAGTGAGTGATGAGCATGGTAGATCACAGTCAAGTTCTCAGCACTGTCTTTGTTCTGGATAACACAGTGACTTTTGTCTTTTATGGTTTTCAAAATCCAATTGAATTAAGACCTTAATAAATGGTTTGGGGGCTGGAGAGATAGTACTTTGGATAAGGCACTTAAAACTGATACCAGTTTGATCTCTGGAGCCACGTGTTTCCCCAAGCACTGCCAGGAGTAAACCCTGAGCACAGCTTGGTGTGATCCACTCTCTTCTATCTCAAGAAAGAAAATAAAAGAAGAGGAAACAGGAGGGAAGGGGAATAAGGGGAGGGGACAGAGGTCAAGGCTTTTGCCTTGAATTCACCACATATGGACATATGGTCCCCTGAGCACCATCAGGAGTGACCCTGATAGTACAGAGCCAGGAATAAGACTTGAATGTCTCGGAATGTGGCCCAACTCACCCCCGCCCCTGCCCCAACCCCCCCAGTAACACACACCCCTACCCCCTAGCCTTCACCAAAAAATGAACAAGATAGTAGAGGGTAAGGTGCTTTTCTTGTGCCTAGCTAGAGTACTATTCCTAATGCTGCATACAGTCCCCCTGGAGCAGTGCCAAGAGTGCCCTGAGCACAGCCTGGTGTAGGCGTGGTTCCAAAGTGAAAAATAAATATAGAAAATACACATATGTATATACGTAATTGCATTAAGGATAAGAACTTGGTGTTTGAGAAAGAATGCTAGGAAACTGGTTAGATGGAAACTTAGTGGGGGCTTTGAGAAAATGACATGTAGGATGAATGATTATAGAAGACTGACAAGACACAGGAGGAGTTGGTATATATAAAGGCTGGAAATAGTGAACTAATTCAGAGAATGACTGTGATGTGTAGAGCAAGGAATAGATGAGCTGCATCAGAGAGGTCATGATATGTCATGTAAATTTAGCTTCTAGTTAAAAGAGCAGTTCCTGGGGCTGGAGCAATAGTACAGTGGGTAGGGCGCTTGCCTTGCACGTGGCCGACCCAGGTTCGATTCCCAGCATCCCATATAGTTCCCCGAGCACTACCAGGAGTCATTCCTGAGTGTAAAGCCAGGAGTGAACCCTGTGCATCACCGGGTGTGACCCAAAAAGCAAAAAATAAATGTATAAAATAAAAGAGCAGTTCCCAAGTGAGAAAGTAAGCGAGCATCCTGCTTTAATTGCGTTTTTTTTTTTTCTTTTTCTTTTTGGGTCACACCCGGCAATGCACAGGGGTTACTCCTGGTTCTACACTCAGAAATTACTCCTGGCAGTGCTCAGGGGACTATATGGGATGCTGGGATTCGAACCCGGATCGGCCGAGTGCAAGGCAAATGCCCTACCCGCTGTGCTATCACTCCAGCCCCTTTAATTGCGTTTTTAAGATGAGCATTCTGACCACTCTGGAAAATGAAGAGTCAAGAGTGGGGAAAAAAAGGACATGGGGATATTTTCTTGGTTGTAGAACACTTAGTTTCTATGGTGAGGCCCTAAGTTTCACTCCCTCCCTCCCTTCCTCCCTCCCTCCCTCAAAAAAGGGAACAAAACCCCACTTTTAGGCCATTGCAGTCAAAGATGATAATGGCTTGGATTTGGGTAGTGATGGAGAGAAGGGAATGGATTTGAGATAAGTTTTGAAGATGCATTAATTAGGAAAATACTGAGCAAGGAATGATGTGAGAAAGTAGTATGAAAAATGACTTGGGTTTCTAATTAAATCACTGGTTAATAGAGATGCTTTTTATTGAAACAGGAGGAACAAACTGTTCATCCTGGTGTGGTAAGTTTAGGATGATGATATTGTCAGTGGGAAGTGTCTAGTAGAAGGTTGGGGACACACAGAATTGATGCTCACGAAGAAATCTAGGCAGACTACACTTGGTATATAAAATATTGTTATGACATCCAAAGTATCAAAGATGATTTTGTTGGTAGAATGAAAGAGTAAGAAAAATGCCAAGGATCTAGTTCTGATCAAGTTTGAAGGGACTTTCTTACTCTTAGGAACTGGCATAGTAATGTAGGAGAGAATGCACAAGTGTATATAAGTGTATTTTATATATCAGTAGATTATGCATTATATTATACATTATATATATAAGTAATGTAGGAGACACTGAACAAGGAGGAGTTGCAGTAGAGTAGTGTTGAAAGAGGAAATCTTTGAGCATGAGGTACCAAAGAAACTAGAAGACATTTTAAAGATTGGGGGATATAATTTAAGTGGTGGAGCATATGCTTTGTGTGTATGAGGCTCTGGGTTTGATCACAGGCACCAGATGGGCACTCCCTCCTCCAGCCTTGCTCTCAGTGGTCCTGGTGGACCCCTTACACCCCCCACCCACTCACACACAAAAAGGGTGTGACTATTTGTATCAAGTGAGTTGAATATTACCAACTCACTTGGAAGTCATTAGTAACCTTAATTGTGACAGTTTTGATAGAGTATGGGTGTAACGTGAATGGAGTTCAGTACATAAAGTCAACTCTAGCAAGAAGCCTGGCTATGTAGAAGAGACAGGTTGGTAGCCGGAAGGGAATATATATCAAGCACTGTAGCACTGTCGTCCCGTTGTTCATGGATTTGCTTGAGTGGGCACCAGTAACATCTCATTGTGAGACTTGTTGGTACTGTTTTTGGCATATGTATAGTCCACAGGTAGCTTACCAGGCCCTGCTGTGCAGGTGGGATAATCTCGGTAGCTTGCCAGGCTCTCCGAGAGGGATGGAGGAAAAGAAACCCGGCTTGGCTGTGTGCAAAACAAATGCCCTACGTGCTGTGCTATCGCTCCAGTCCTATATATCAAGAAAGCACACACACATACACACAAAAGGCAAAAGAGCTGTAATGTAGGGGAAACATTTTTTTTTTTTTTTTGCTTTTTGGGTCACACCCAGCGATGCTCAGGGGTTACTCCTGGCTTTGCACTCAGGAATTACTCCTGGCGATGCTTGGGGGACCATATGGGATGCCGGGGATCGAACCCGGGTCGGCCGCCTGCAAGGCAAACGCCCTACCCGCTGTGCTATCGCTCCGGCCCCTAGGGGAAACATTTTAAACCAATAATTTTTTTTTTTCTTTTTGGGTCACACCTGGCGATGCACAGGGGTTATTCCTGGCTCTGCACTCAGAAATTACTCCTGGTGGTGCTCAGGGATGCTGGGAATTGAACCTGGGTGGGCAAATGCCCTACTCGCTGTGCTATTGCTCCAGTCCCAAAACCAATAACTTATTAGGGTAAATATTTCTCATCAGAGGATTCATAGTTACTGGCTTGGAAATGCTAAGAAGCGTGATTTGTGTGTATTTAGAATAGATGCTTACTCCCACTGACTTTTCTGTTGTATTTCCTCTGTGTGTAAGAGGAGAAATAATATAAAAGTTTATTTCTTATTTAATTGAATGTTTTGTAAGAGCCTTTTATGGGGCACTTTCTTTGTGCCAGGTACCATATTAACTGCATTACCCATGGCGTATTCGATATGCTAAAAACAGTAACAACAAGTCTCACAATGGAGATGTTGCTGGTGCCTACTCGAGCAAATCGATGAGCAACGGGATGACAGTGATACGTGTATACATGTATTTTTAAATTATATTTCCCCCCCCCAGTGCTGAGGATCAAACCCAGGTCCTCATACATATAAGGCAAGATTTTACTGCTGAACTATATCCCTAGATCCTAATATTTTTGGTTCAAATATAGGCTTTATTTTTATTTAATAGATAACACAAAATTATGCAAAACATTATATAATATTTTTATTATGTCTGGTATTCTATACACACACATTGCTTACATATATTCTACCAGGGAGGTACAGCTTTTCTCATAAAATTTGGGTTCTAGAATCATGTGACTAGTAAAAATACCCAGGATTTAAATATAGATATTGCACATGTTATATAAAATAAGCTGGAAGAATAAAGACAAACACAGGACAATATCACTTACATGTGACATTGAGAGTAACTGGAAAAGGAAATTAAATGGTTTAAAGTGGAGATGCCTAGATCAGCCCTGGGCCCAGAGTATAGTGAGGAGAAGAGAAGAAAGAGTAAAGGGGAAAGGGAGAAGAGATAGATGAGAAGCAATGGGGGCAAGGTAAAGAGGATTCAGATACATGGGTGGCATTAAGGAATGACAGCTAAATATCCAGCCAAAGAGTCAGCAACAGTAAATCACGAGACCCAAACCTTAGTAATCAAATGCGGAAGATGCCTGCCAAGATGGCAGGCTGGGGCTAGGGCGGGGATGGGGATTAGGAGAGGGAACCTAGGAACACTGGTGGAGGGAAGCTGACTGGTGGAACACTGTATTATATTTGTTTTTTGGACCACACCAGGCAGTATTCTTGAGCTACTCCCAATGCAATACTTGGGGGACCATGTGGTGCCAGGGATAAAATCCAGGCCTCTGGCATGTAAAGCATGTACTCCAGTCCTTTGAGCTACTCCTCTGGCCCATATTTATAAACATGTGTCAATACTGAAGGAAAATATAGAAACTTGTTGCATTGTATTGATTTCAGAAAAGGCTGATAGAAAAAAAAGTTTAAAATCACATGATTGAGAATAGTAAAAGTCTATTTAAATGCCCAGAAATAATACAAGAAGCCGGAGAAATAGTGTGAAGAAACACTAGCCTTAGTTCGTATTTGGGTTTGATTTAGAGCACAGTTTCTTTTTCCAAAATGGATATCATCTATTTTCCTTGGTGTGGGGGATTGTGGAATGATCCAGGGACAGTGAGTAGTTGGCCTTGTGTGCAAATGGAGGTCACTTTTGGTGTTTTGGCTTGGAGTTTATGGGTGGTGTGGGGGGGTGTTACTTAGTCTTTTTTCTTTTTTTTTTTTGGAAGGGGGATGGTAGGCCAAAAAAGTATGAGAACCTCTGATGTGTCTCAGAATGACTTCCATTGGGTCTGGGAATGTCACCCACTGGTTGTTTCATGTGTTTGAGGCTTTGAGTTTGATCCATGGCACTGCAAAAAAAGAAAATAACTTCATACTGAATATGAAGACTTGAATCCAGCATATTGTATATGTTAAAATGTACAGAGAAAATTCCCCCCCATGCAGAAGACTTGAGGAGAGTGCAATTTTCTGTCCCTAGGGAAGTGATGATAACTCATCTACTGGAATGAAGAGTTGGTTATTGTTCTGATGACTCAGCAAGAATCCTTGTGCTAGATTCTTTTATTGCCTGTTAAGGTTCTTTGCAATATTATATTGTGTTCTGAGATCCCAAAGTCAGAGCCAAGACTGATTGTTGATTTGAAGGATTTATATTCCCTATTAGGCACTAAGAAAGAGTTTCAAGTCTGAAATAGTTTTAGACTTGAATGGAGATTGTTAGAATTGATATTTCAAGTAGGCACTTGAGCTGTCATTTGGAAAGCTGGCTTTGTCTTATTTTGTTGTCATAGTGTACTAGTAAAGAAGATGGACTAAGGCTGGAGATATAAGCGGGTAGGGTGCTTACCTTCCACATCCCCTTGTTCTCTCCCTAGCACCTCATACGGTCCTCTGAGCACTGCTAGGTATGGCTCCCAAACCAGGAAAACACCACAAACCTCAGGAGCCATGTAGTCTATTTCAGTTTTGGTTCTACCTTTTTCTAGTTGATTTAATTTCTCCGCTGGGGTAATAATATCTACCACTTGAGCTTTTATAAAGATTAAAAGAATTAATATATAAGGAAACCACTTAATTGTTTGAGCATTGTAAGAGTTACTGGCTTACTATTATTGTATGAGCCTTTAGGACTGTTAAGACTTTCTAGGCGACGGTCAGTTCTGTTCAATATATATGTGTATATATATATATATATATATATATGATTTCAGCCACTAGGATGTCGCTCTCTGTGGCTACGACTCCAAATAGGGAACTTTTTATTCTTCATGGAAAGAGCAGATTTAGGATAAGAAAAATCGAAGATTAGATTTGAATTTGTTTCTGAATTAACTAACTTGTGTGGGCATCTACTAAGTGTGGCTAAAGGACAGTCAGGTTGAACCCTGTCATTTTATACCATCTCCCTCAGCAGTTCTTTCTGGAGTTGTAGCTAAAAACTAACCTACAAGAAGTACTGCTTTTTTGTTTTGTTTGAATTTTTGGGCCACACCCAGAGGTGCTCAGGGCTTACTCCTGGCTTGGTGTTTGGGGATCACGCATGGCGGGGCTCAAGAGATCATATAGGTTAATGAGAATCAAATCCAGCTTGGCTGCATGCAAGACAGACCCTCTACCCACTACACTGTCTCTCTGGCCCCATGAATTTTGTCTTTTTATTTCATTTATCTCTCTGAGCATTTCAGTTTTCCTTATTCTGGTATATACTTACAAAGTTGAATTGGTCTGTGCTTTTAGCATTTTTTTTTTAAGGCTTTCTGAATGTCTAAGAAAGATTAAGTTCTGTTTACTTTGCAACAGAAGAAATTGAGATAGTAAAGATGAATTGGTGTTTTTTTTTTTTTGTTCTGTTTTTGGGTCACACCTGGCGATGCACAGGGGTCACTCCTGGCTCTGCACTCAGGAATTACTCCTGGCGGTGCTCAGGGGACCATATGGGATGCTGGGATTTGAACCTGGGTTGGCCGCATGCAAGGCAAACACCCTACCCGCTATGCTGTCACTCCAGCCCAGATGAATTGGTTTATGCTTAGTTTCTTTTTTTTTTTTTTTTGCAAGGGTAGAGGGGCTCTCAAGCAGTGCTCAGGGTGCTTGTTTGGGATTATTCCCAACCCAGCCAGCTTGACCAAAGTATATGTAGCTGCTTAGGCTGTGTGATGCTCAGGCTGTATCTGTGCTCATGGACCTTCAGCACTGGTGGAGGGGCAGAAGAACATGTGGTACTGGCATATGAGTTGGGTCCCACATGTACCCTTGATTTTTTTGTTTTGTATTTTGGTTTTGGGCCACAACGGAAATGCTCAGGGGTTATTCCTGGCTCTGTGGTCAGGAATTACTCCTGGCACTACCGAGGAACCATATGGGATACTGGGGATCAAACCTGGGTTGGCCACACGCAAGACAAGTGCCCTACCTGCTGTACTGTTACTTTGGTACTATTACTCTAGCCCCAATACCCTTGATTTTGGAGCTATCTACCTGACTCCTACTTTAGTATTTTTTTAAAAGGGATAAAGGTATGTACAGTTGAAGTTTTCTTCAATTTATTTCTCAGTTCTAATATATATATGTATATATTTCACATATGTATATATGTATGTATATATAACTATATGCATATATTTATATATAAATAAATATATATACATACACACACTTTTTTTTTTTTTTTTTTTGGGTTTTGGGTCACACCTGGCGATGCACAGGGTTTACTCCTGGCTCTGCACTCAGGAATTACTCCTGGCGGTGCTCAGGGGACCATATGGGATGCTGGGAACCGAACCCGGGTCGGCCGCGTGCAAGGCAAATGCCCTACCCGCTATGCTATCGCTCCAGCCCCCCACACACTTTTTTTATGGGATCGGGTTACTCCTGGTGACACTCACAAAAGTCACAAAGTACTGCATTACCTGGGTTTACTCAAATGTGAAGCTTGGCCGGAGCATGTGGGGAGTGGCCTTGAGCATGGTGCCGGTTGGGTTGTGGAGGGTTTTGGCTGCTGGAGCTGGGTCCCTTGGTGCAGGGAGGGCTCTTACCTGCCCCCTCTGGGGCACCTCGTGTGAAACAGCCTGACAAGGAGTTCAGTGGCATGGTTATGGGGCCTCATGTTATGCTCCCTTTCGGGAGAAGCAGCTGTGGGATCTGGACGGTGGCTGATGGTGAGATTATCTGGCCAAGCAAGGTTGATGGTTAAGTGCAAGAGCCTGAGGAGTAGGAGTCATAGTACTGCTGGTTGGGAACTTGCCTTGCATATAGCTAACCAGAGTTTGATCCTCAGCCACCCCATATGGTCTCCTGGGCACCACCAGGGGTAGTTCCCAAGTGCAGAGCCAATAGTAACCCCTGAGCATTACCAGTTGTGGACCCCACAACAAAAAAAGTGCTGGAGCTTAAAGATGCAACGCCCTCCAGTCCAGGAACTTGGGCCCACCAGGCAGCAGTGGTGGCAGTGGTGGCTCTGGTGGTGCTGCGAGTGGGGCATTCTGATGCTTAGAAAGGTACAGTTGAGCCCATCCCTGTACTTAGTATCACCCTGGCCTAGGGTTTTGTTTTGTTTTTAAAATTTTAAAATTCAGAGTAGGATGTTGGTGTGGTTGTACTTGATGTATGTGCTAAGTATCATAAGGTGCCTTTAAAATCCTTCATTTTGTAATGTCATAAGTTTCTTTTTCTTTTTTTTTTTTTCTTTCTTTTTTGGGTCACACCCAGCAATGCTCAGGGATTATCCTGGTTCTGCACTCAGGAATTACTTCTGGCGGTGCTTGGGGGATTGAACCCGGGTTGGCTGTGTGCAAGGCAAACGCCCTACCCACTCTACTATCTCTCCGTCCCCTATAATTTCATAAGTTTGTTGAAACTATTTTACTCCTTGGTGAAGAGAGTACAATGATGTGAAAACTAGCACTGTTTGTTTTTCTATTGAAGATAGAATAATAGCTCTAAGATAACATCATTGAAAGCCTTCTGTCATCCAGGCATGTTGTACCAAGTCCTTTGCATATGTTTGCTTAGTCCTCACTTAAATTCTGAAATAGGCACTTATGAAAACTGTGTCACACATGAGATTGTTGTGTGATTGTAAGGCTGGTGAGCAGCAGGACTGATCATCTGTGTCTTTAAGACCAGGACCTGATAGAGGCGGGGTGGGGTGGGGTGGAGGGGACGGGGTGGGGGTGGTGGGAGGGATGCTGGGACCTTGGGGTGGAAAATGAGCACTGGTGGAGGGATGGGTACTCAAGCATTGTATGATTGAAACGCAAGCATGAAAGTTTGTAAGTCTGTAATTGTACCTCATGTGATTCGCTAATTAAAAACAAAACAGCAACAACAAAAAAAAACAGGACATGACTCTTTACCATTAAGGATTTTTCTATTTATTTGTATTTTTTTCCTTTATTAGAAACTTAAATTTTGCCCAGTAGATTTACATTTTCTTTACTTGCTACTTTCAGTTATGCAGAAAAATAAAAATAAATGGACATTCTTAGGGTGTGTAGGGATATTTCTAAAACAGATAAACAACTAAATGAGACGAAATGATATTAGATGAATTTGATTGCTTTCAGTTCTCTTGGTTAAATTTGAAATGAAACTAAAATTTCCATTACCTTTTTGCATTTTGGGGTCCTTGTTAGTATTTTGTAAAGTACTTTAAAGGGTTTATTTATAAATTTAAGGAACTTGACTTGAACATCTTGTTATTTGATTTTAGGACTGTTTTCCAATTTAGAAGTTCCAAAGCAGTTCCCACTTTAACAATAATCGCATACTAAATTTTTGTTAATAGTTTGGTTCTTTAAAACTTCCTCCTTCAAAGCATATACTAATCTTTGCATTGTTGCTAGAAAAAAAGCAAGGAAGTTTCTTTTTGTAGAGAGAGGAAATGGCTGTTAGTTCAGGACTTTATCCATATTAGGTATAAACTAAATATAGATGTGTAATTCAGGAGTGAAGTCATATCTATGAAGTTCCTTAAGCAGAGCTAATGAGATCAGCCAGTGCTTTTGGATCTGCTTTTTTTTTTTTTCCTTTTTGACTCACTTAAAAGGTTACCACACTAATCAGGCCTATGGTTTGCCTGCTTTTGGCCCTTAGAAGGAATCTTTCTTTAAAACAAACACATAGGGCCAGGGAGAAGCAGGAAGGGCTGGAGCACATGCTTTGCTCCCTCCAGGCTTAAAACCAAGTACTGAGTTGTCTGCCTTGAGCAACTCCCAGCACAACCAGGTGTGGCTCCAAAATCAAAACCACCCCCAAAAAAAAAGAAAGAAAGGAAGAAAGAAAGAAAGAGAAAAGAAAGGAAAAAAGAAGCAAACAACTCTTCACCGCCCCCTCCCCCCCAACAAATTGAAGAAATTAACTTTTTATGTAAAGAATAGTCACATACCTTTTCTTGATGGGACGTTTGTACGTTAGTTTCTTTAGTTTGTGGACCCTGGTGTCATTTTCCTATCATCAATTTTTTTTTTCTTTTTTGGCTTTTTGTGTCACACTCAGCAATGCTTAGGGGTTACTCCTGGCTCTGTACTCAGGAATTACTCCTGGTAGTGCTCAGGGAACTACATGGGATGCTGGGGTCAAACCTGGTTCAGCTGCATGCAAGACAAAACTCCCTACCTGCCATACTATAATTCCGGCCCCCATCTCTCACTGTCACTGTCATCCTGTTGCTCATCAATTTGCTTGAGCGGGCACCTGTAACTTCTCCATTGTGAGACTTGTTGTTACTGTTTTTTGGCATATCGAATATGCCACAGGTAGCTTGCCAGGCTCTGCTGTCTGGGCGGGATACTGTTGGTAGCTTGCTGGCCTCTCCGAGAGAGATGGAGGGATCAAACCTGTGTTGGCTGTGTGCAAGGCAAATGCCCTACCTGCTGTGCTATCGCTCCAGCCCCTCCCCCTCATCATCAATTCTTTTTTGTTTGTTTGTTTTTTGGGTCACAACCACAGATGCACAGGGGTTGCTCCTGGCTTTGCACTCAGGAATTACTCCTGGTGGTGCTCAGGGGACCATATGTGGTGTTAAGGATCAAGCCCCAGTCGGCCACGTGCAAGGCAAATGCCTTTCTCGCTGCTCTGGGCCCCATATTCTTGTCTCAAACATATTTTTACTTTACAAGCTTGTATAAAAAACATAATTTAATACAGTATTTTCCTTTCTCTTTCTCTGGATTTTTTTTTTCCCCCTACACAGACTATGCTCAGGGCTTATTCCTGGCTCTGTGTTCACACATCACTCCTGATGGGTCTGGAGGATCATATGGAGTGCCAGGTATTGAAACCAGGTGAACACAGGCAAGGGAAGCACTCTGCCTTCTGTACTATCTTTCTGGTCCGTATATAGCATTTTCTTACAACCATTTAATTTAACTATTAAGTCAAATATTGTGGCTAAGTGATAAAGTGGCAATAGGATTCTGATTGGTTATAGAGTTGTAGTAGAACAGAAGGAAACAATGAATTTTTTTTGTCTGGCCAAAGCACATGTTGTTCTTAAATAAGGAAGGACTCCTATTTATTTTTATTTATGATTTAAATTTCTTTTTTTTTGTTTTTTAGGCCATACACGGCAATGCTCAGGGCTGTAACCCTTCTGGCTCTGCACTCAGAGATCACTTTATTGCAGTGTGTTGCTCACTTGAATCATTATCAGCATGTTTTTCAGGACTGAAATGTGAATTTCAGGATATTAGAGGTTCTTTATCTTTTCCATCTCTATCAAGGTTCATTTTATCAGAGAGAACTCATTTAATATTTCATTCAATTTTTTTTTGGTAAATTGATAAGCATACTCAAGGGATAGAAACATTTAAGAGACTACTAAATTTGTTCTTTGTTTGTCTTACCTCATAATAAAATACCAGAGATAAAAATGGTATTCAGTTATTGAACTTGAGACATGTAATTTGGGTTTATGACTAGCTCCTCACGAGATTGTCATTAATCTAAACGTAATAATAGATTGGGCTTAGAGGTCTAGAATCTTCAAATTATGTAACTGGAAGATCAAGTTCAAGTTCTTCTCATCTGCAAAGTGGGTGTGTTCCTTAGAAATGATATTGGTCCAGCTCAGGTGTTTCATTTATTTTTTTATCAAATTGCCTTAGTCCTTGGTGTTTGTACTCAAAGTTGACACCTGAGGTTTCAAAGTCACACTTAGATAATTAGAAATAATTGGTATATTAGAAAAAATATATAAATTGAACCAATAATTGGACAATTTGCCAGAAAAATAAAAGATATTTCAAGAGTGACTGTTTTGGCCAAGAAGAATATATTATGTTTTTCAAATGAATATATCTAAAATAAAGGAAAGATTTGCTTGTTGCATCAGACAACTAAGTTTAAATTTGCTTTTATAGGCACTTGACATTGAAATTTTAAGTTAAAGAAAATCAGTCATATAAACAAGCTATCTTGTATTCATATATTTGAATTTATACTAGGCCAATTAAGAAGATGCTCACAAAATTTGAATTTTACTTTCATAACTAACATAGTATATATAATTAAAATTATTTTAATCCCTTTTACCCTTACATATTTATATACGTAAATATGTATATAATCTTTTGTATATTTATATAAAAATGCATATATTTATATAAATATAGTAAATATATTTTAACTTTATTACTTTATAAGATTTATTACTTTATTACATCCAGCAATACTCCAGGATTACAATTGGTTCTGCACTTAGTAATTACTACTGACAATGCTTGGGACCATATGGGATGCTGGGGATGTGCAAGGCAAGAGTCCTACCCATTGTACTATCGCTCTGGCCCTATCTGCAGCATTATTTATTTATTTATTTATTTATTTATTTTTGCTTTTTGGGTCACACCCCAAGATGCACAGGGGTTATTCCTGGTTCATGCACTCAGGAATTACCCCTGGCGGTGCTCAGGGGACCATATGGGATTTTGGGAATCGACCCTTGGTCAGCCGCATGCAAGGCAAATGCCCTACCTGCTGTGCTATTGCTCCAGCCCATGTAGCATTTTTTGTGACTAGAGTTTTGCTTTTTTTTTTTCCTTGCTTTTTTTTGGGGGGGGGTCACACGGTGATGCACAGGGGTCACTCCTGGCTCTGCACTCAGGAATTACCCCTGGCAGTACTCAGGGGGCCGTATGGGATGCTGGGAATCAACCCGGTTGGCTGCGTGCAAGGCAAACGCCCTACCCGCTGTGCTATTGCTCCAGACCCCTGACTAGAGTTTTTCTTTGTTTATATTGTGGGCATTATATGAAACCATTGTTCCAGGTTTTTAGAGTTCCAAAATGTTAACTGTTAATAATGTGATGGTTATCTGATGCAAATTTTCTGTCCTTATATATATTAAATAATTTGGTCTTCAAAGTTTCTCAATATCGTATTTATTTTATGGATTGTAGGATAACATTGAGTTTGTACTTTCAGCCTTGCCGCAGGGAACTTAGTTTACCTTAAAGCAATGTCCTTTCTGTATGGACACAGGAAGATAGTTAATATTATGCTTTGTAACTTGGGAGTTGATTGACTCCAATAATATTTACTCCTGAGCATCTACTTTCTTGACTCAGTTGCCCTTAGTTCCTAGCACCCTAAAAACAGGATCCCGACAAGGAACGGAATGAACCCAGGGCAAACTTGGCATCGAAATGGGCCAGGCCAAAGCACCACAATATTCAACTATAAGTTGAGAGCATGGTCATAGACAAATGCTGTCATGATCCAAAAGTAACGATGAGATTAGGACCCTGCTGGGGTTAGGAAGATTAATCTGACCTGAGGACTGTGGTCTGGAATATATAGTGAAATGTCCTCAGGAAGAACCAAACTTTAAGTTTGATATATCTCTTACTGTGCTCATACAGAATGACATTGCTAGAAATATTAGAAGTAGATTCACCATAACTAATTAAGTAGATTACTAGCTAAGGAAGGAAGAAAGCGACACACCCTTGTTTGGATCCCACCCTTGAGCAGATCTCCTAGTAATCTGGAGTTATCTCTCTTGCCCCCTTGCCCCTACCTATCTTTCCCGAGGCCCCTCGCAGCAGGTGGGTTTCAGTTTCCCTCCCCACCCCGACCTCCGGAGCCTAGCCACAGCCATGCTCAAGGCCCCTCTCCACACGTTCGGAGGAGCCTCATGCATGAAGGAAACTGGTAGAGGAACCCAGGTGTATGGAACCCAAGGCTGAGACCTCCAAGTCTGCTCGGATTGGGACTGGGCCTCTTCTGCCCAGATTCCCCATTTTCCAGTAGCTAGGCAGTCACACCCAGGGACTGCCCCCTGCACCGTGTAATCCCACCAACAATGGCCAGCATCCAGAGTCTATAAAACCAAGCTCCTGGAAGCGACATCTTATAATGGAGTTCTCCCTCTGGGAGAACCTGGCAAACTACCGAGTTTCCTGCCCACATGGGAGAGCCTCACGAACACCCCAGTGCGTATAGTGCGTATTCATATGCCAAAACCAGTAACAAATGATGGATCTCCTTCCCTAACCCTGAAAGAGCCTCCAGTGCGGCACCATTGGAAAGGATGAATAAAGAGAGGCTTCTAGCTTCTAAAATCTCAGGGCTAGGACGAATGGAGATGTTACCGAGACCGCGTGAGAAATTTGACAATCAACGGGATGGGGATGATGATGATGATGATGATGAGGAGGAGGAGGAGGAGGAGGAGGAGGAGGAGGAGGAGAAGAAGAAGATCTCCTTCGATGAGATTTTGTTAATATCCTGGAGGAGTGGTCTTACCCCTCTTTGTTGATTTGTTCATGTTCAACCCACCTTTGTGTCACCATCCTATGTGATTGCTATATAAACTAAGACTGTAGTAGCGGGAGAAAAGAGGCAAGACAGAAGACACAGGAGAAGACACAGAAGCAAGAGAGAAGACACAGAAGCAGAGCACAAAGAGAAAAAGAATTGGAGTCTCAGAAGAGACCACAGGAGAGACGACAGAGACAGAGAGAGGTCGGAAGAGACCAGAGGAGAGACAACAGAGAGACAGAGATAGAGAGAGAGAGACAGAAGAGAGCACAGCGGCACACAAAGAAGCAGAGCACAAAAGAGGAGCCATCCCAATCTGGTCCTTACACAGTGGCTCGAGAGCACCAAATGTCAGTGGTGAGAGAGAGCACCGCCCTGAGAGCCCCCGAACAACGTAACATACACATCGCCGACCCAACGCGTGCGCCTTTGTGTTTTTTACAATGGATTGCTTTTTTATTTTGCTTTTTGGGTCACACCCGGCGATGCACAGGGGTTACTCCTGGCTCTGCACTCAGGAATTACCCTTGGTGGTGCTCAGGGATGCTGGAATCGAACCTGGGTTGGCTGCATGCAAGGCAAACACCCTACCCTCTGTGCTATTGCTCCAGCCCCTGGATTACTATTTTTTTTTAACCTAAAGTATATAATCTCTTTAAAAAACAAAATCTCTAGGGGCCATGGTGATTGCACAGCAGGTTAGGACTCTTTTTTGCATGAGGCCAACCTGGGTTCTATCCCTGGCACCACTTATGGTACCCAAGACTGTCAGGAGTGATCCTGAGCGTAGAGCCAGGAGTAAGTCCTGAGCATAGTCAGGTGCCGCCCAAATACAATACAAAACAAAACAACAAGAAGAAGCTTTATGGAGAATTTAGATTTTTTTTAAGTAAGTGTAAATTGAAAATTTTTCTCTTGCTGAATTCTTGCAATTTCTAGATAAATTGCTTACTTGGTCGGGATATTTTTTAGTTAAAGGGAAATAGCTCTCATCCACTTAAAGCTAGGTAGCTGCTATATACATAGATGGAGGAAGAGAAGTATTTTTTTTTTAATTTCATATGTGTGATTCTGAATATAGTTTATACTGTAGTGTGTGTTTTTTAACTCCTCTAACTGAAGGAGTGCTGCTGGATTTTAACTTGCATAAGCATTCTACTGACTTACCCCCCTCCCCCAAAGTATTTGTTTTTTGCTGATAAACAGAACTAGACTCTGGCCTTTGGAGCATTTATCTTTGGTTAGAAGATATTAAAAGAAAGAGGGTTCCGGGAAAAAGTTTGAGATATTTTTGTTGTGAGGATAATTGCAAAGGGCACATACTTCTTTTTTATTAAATAAGGTAATAATGTGTCACTATAGTGCACTAGTTTTCTGTATTACTGAAATATTTACATATCAAACATTTACTTAGTTTTCAAGCTGAAAAATACCTCCATTTTACTTACATTCTTTAATACTGAATTTTGCGCTATTTCTTTGTTTTACTTTAGCACTTTTAAGATGTTACTCCATATTTATCTTCCTCACTTCTTCTCTCCCTTCCTATAACTTGTAATAAAAATGTATTATTTTTTTCTGGCCTCTTTCTGATGAGAAATAAGCTTTCATGAAAATCATTCCTTTGTATGCAGTTGTATTTTTTTAGTAACTTAAATTTTTTCTTTTCTTTGGTTTTTATTTATTTATTTATTTTTGCTATTTGAGTCACACCCGGCGATGCACAGGGGTTACTCCTGGCTCTGTACTCAGAAATTACTCCTGACGGTGCTCAGGGGGTCGTATGGGATGCTGGGAATCGAACCTGGGTCGGCTGTGTGCAAGGCAAGCACCGTACCCGCTGTGCTATCGCTCCAGCCCCATCTTTGGTTTTTAAATTTCTAATTATATCACTGTATCATATCACTGTCATCCCATTGTTCAGCGGGCGTCAGTAACGTCTCCATCGTGCTAGCTCTAAGAATTAGCAGCCTCTCTTTTTTTTTTCTTCTTTTTGGATCACACCTGGCGATGCACAGGGGTTACTCCTGGCTTTGCACTCAGGAATTACCCCTGGCCATGCTCTGGGGACCATATGGGATGCTGGGATTTGAACCCGGGTCGGCCGCATGCAAGGCAAACGCCCTACCCTCTGTGCTATCTCTCCAGCCCCTAGCAGCCTTTCTTGACTCGTCCTTCCCAACAGTGCCATATTGGAGGCTCTTTCAGGGTCAGGGGAATGAGATCCATCATTGTTACTGTTTTTGGCATATCAAATACGACAAAGGGAGCCTGCCAGGCTCTGCCACACGGGCAGGATACTCTTGGTAGCTTTCCGGGTTCTTTGAAAGGGAAAACTAGACAATAAGAGGTCCTTCCGGGAGCTTTGTTTTTATAGTTTTATAGTATATAAATCCTACTGACCAAATGGGTGTGACTTTATATTTCTCTCTCTCTCTCTCTCTCTTTCTCTCTCTCTCTCTCTCTCTCTTTCTCTCTCTCTCTCTCTCTTTCTCTCTCTCTCTCTCTCTCTCTCTCTCTCTCTCTCTCTCTCTCTCTCTCTCTCTCTCTCTCTCCCCCTCTTCTTCTGATACTTAGAATGAAAAACACTGGCTTGTCTTGCATGTAGCCCACTTAGGTTCAATACCCTGCACCATTTAAGATTCTCCCTAGCACTATCAGGAATGATACGTGAGAACAGAGCCAGGGATCAGCCTTTTGTACTACAGGGTGTAGCCCCATCCCCCCAATATGTTCAAGCTTTCTTAATTCTTAAAATGCATAATTTAGGAACTAGCCTTGTACTCATTGGTAGAGTACATGCCTTGATGTGTGATGCTTTGGGTTTGATGGCCTTCACCTCAGAGACACAAAGTGCTGTAGTACAGATTCAGTGATGCAGCAATGACCTTCAGAGCTATTAAGATATGTAAGACTGTTTACACATTTCTCCTAAAGAGCCTCAGGAGTTAAGCTTTTCAAACCCATATCTTCTTTTATGTGTACGTATATGCGTGGGTTTTTTAAAAATATTTTCTTAAACTTTCCTTTAGTATTATTTTCCTGACTCTATAATTTTATTTCATTTATCTTTTTGTTTGATTTTTGTTCTTGGGTTTTGAGATCATATATGGCAGTGCTAGGGATTACTTCTCTCGCAGTGCTCAGGGGACCTGTAAACATGGATCAAACCAGTGTTGACTGCTTGCACCTTAAGCCCTGTGCTATCTCTGCAGCCCTATGTATTACAGTTTTAAGTAACATGGTTATAAAAGTGTTGACATTTCTGGTATTGATATGCAAAATTATGCACTTCACCACCATCAAAGTGCCCACAGCTCTTCATCATTGTCCATATGTCACCCCTGGTCTTCTCATTCTTCCCCCACCCCTTGCCTGACTGCTTGGTAATCTGAGTTTTATAATCAAGATCAAAGGTTTATCATTGTTCAATAGGTGTATTCCCTTGTTTTGTCTCTGTATACCACAGACGAATGAGATCATCGAGTATTTGTCCTTCTCCCTCTGATGTCTTTCATGTGGGTACTTGTGTGTGTGTGTCGGGGAGGGGGGAGTTTCCCTTCACAAATTTAGCTCTACTGATACTAGCCTATTTCCTTTAGTTTTCTACTATGATATTTTGTAGTTTGGTAAACCAGAAACAATAAATTATGCTGGACAGAGAATACAGGGATTAGGTAGATTCATACCTTGCATAGGACTGACTGGTTCTGTGTGGCACCCCATGAATAATTGGGCATAGTCCTGGAGTTCCCTGAGCCCCACCTGTGTGGTCTGAGTAATCCCTAGCACTGTATGGCCCAAGCAGGCAGTCGGGGCCCCCAGGTCTCCTGAACACTACTTGGGAGGATCAAAAACAAAACAAAATAAAGCAAAACAAAAAAACAACTGAATAATTTCTGAGTGTTTGTGTATTGAATTTGATGAATCAGGTACATGACCGTTTATTACTCGGTCTTGGTGGCATTGGTTTTGGTTATTCAGGGGCTTTTCCTCTGAAGTACATGTAGGTGTCAACTGGACCCTCTTTGGATTAATATATACTTTAAATACATGCCAGATTTCAATGACTCAGTACGAAAAAGACTGTAATACAACTGTTGGTTATATGTTAAAATAATATTTATATATATAACACTTTCAATATATTTGATTAATCTTTTAACTTTTTTTTTGTTTTGTGGCCACACCCGGTGGTGCTCAGGATTACTCCTGATTCTGCATTAAGGGATCACACCTGGAGAGGCTCAGGGGCCCATATGAGGTGCTGAGAATTGAACCAGAGTTAGAGTGCAAAGCAAGCTCCCTACCCACTATACTATAGTGCTGACCTTGTAATTTTTTTAACTTTTTAAAGTGTGAATGCTAGAAAATATAACAATTGTGGTTCATCCATACTATCAGTCTTAGCACTCCTTAGCTGTATTACCTGTTACTTTTTCTTTGCATTTCAGTTTTCTTACATGTGAGGAAAACATTTTTATATTTGTGTTTATATATTACATATATAAACACATATATACATACATACTTCATATTATGCATATTGATTATGAAATAAATTGCTAAATTAAATTTTAGCTGGAAGTTAAGGTGGAAGGTAAGATGGCATTTTCATTTATTCCAGTTGATTCTGATTTTGTTTATATGCTATAATCTTGACTCTGTGCCTAGGGATTCTTTCTGGTGAGTTTGTGGACTGTTTACAGTCCCAGAATTTGAACCTAAACCTATATCATCCTGTGTGCAAGGCAGGTGCCCTACCTTCTGTGCTCTCTCTCCAGCCCTCTAGTTGATTCTAGCAGTGAGAAAAATCAGGACTGATTTATCCAAGACAGAAACAAATGTTATGCTCTTGGGCTAGAAAGAGATATAGGGCATAAGGTGCCTGCCCTGCTTGTCCCTGACCCTGGTTTGACTTCTTAAACTGCCAGGAGTAGCACTTATGGGGTATGGCCCCAAAGAAGAGATTTACACTTCTGGTAATCTTTTTTTTAAAGTTATATTTTATTGTTGTTATTATTATTATTTAATTTTCCTCATTAGATTCTTTTATTTCTTGTATTTGGCTCTACACCTGGCAAAGCTTATGAGACCATGCACAGCCGTGATCAAACCTGGGCCTTGCTCATGTAGAACATGTGCTCAGTCTTTTTTTTTTTTTTTTCTTTTTGGGTCACACCTGGCAATGCACAGGGCTTATTCCTGGCTCCGTATTCAGGAATTACTCCTGGTGGTGCTCAGGGGACCATATGGGATGCTGGGAATTGAACCCAGGTCGGCCACATGCAAAGCAGACGCCCTACCCGCTGTGCTATTGCTCCAGCGCCAGTCTTTTGAGCTACCCTTAGGGCCCCTTTGGGCTCTCATTTAGCTTGCTTGTTTACTTGCCTGCGTGTCTGCCTGCCTTTCTTCTTTCCTTCTTTCCTTGGGGGCCACACCTGGCAGTGCTCAGAGCTTATGCCTGACTTTGCATTTAGTGGTCACTTCGGATGGGCTCAGGGTCCATATCGGGTGCTGGGGATTGAACCTGGGTTGGCTGTGTACAAGGCAAACATCCTGTCTGTTGTACTATCACTCTATCCTTCTCATTCAGTATTTTAAATTTCATAATTTATAATTTGTTCGGAAGAGATAATACTTTATTTCTTCTTTTGGTTAAAAAATACTTTATTTTATTCTTTTGGTGAATAACTGCACATTCTAGAGAAAATTCTGTTTATGGTTCTGTTCTTAGATGGAAAGTTTTAATACTGCCTATATGACACTTTAAACATATGATTTTGCTGTGATATTACAGATTGGATTTTAGCACAGGTAGTCTTTGTATGCAGTTCAAGGATGGAATAGAAATTGAAAGTACTAATTCCCTATATTATTTCAGCTGGTAAATGTGTGTGTGGGGGGTGGAGGCACATCAAGTAGTGCTCAGGGCTTATTCCTTGCTCTGCATTCAGGGATCACTCCTGGAGTTGCTCAGGGTACCATATGAAGTGCTGGGAATTGAACTCTGGTCAGCCCACATGCAAGGCAAGCACCTTACCTGCTGTACTGTTTTGCCAGTCTCCTCAGCTATTAGATTTTGAGTGATTACTATGCATTTAGTATTTTCTCAGGCATTAAGAGGAGGACTTCAAAAGAAACTTGTCATGTAGTTTAATATTTTGGCAGCAGTTAGGGACGGGAATAACATATATCATGTGTCAGTATTTGCTTAACTCCTTCCACAGAAGTTAATTATCCTCCTACTGTTTTCCCCAAGGTGTTCTAAGGAAAATTTTGTTAATTTTGGTTTGTAGTTTTCCATTCAAGAGAATAATTTTCAAGCTAAGATTATAGCTCTGTGGTTATCTTTAAAGCAATCTGTCTTTTTCCCTTTTTGTGTTTTGGCCACACCCAGCAGTGCTCAGAACTTACTCCATTTCCCAGCTTGGCTCCGGACCATATTGGGTGCCAGGGATCAAACTAGGGTCAGTTGTATGTAAGGCTATGTACCTGCTAAGCTATTTTTCAGGCCTGGGATTTGCCATTCTCTCTTGAACAAAGTGTAGGCACATCCTCACTCCCATTTTTTTGTTTTGGGGTCATTCCCAGTTGGTGTTCAGGGGCTCCTTTAAGATCTGTGTTGGGTCGGGTAGGAGGGAAAGACCACATGGTACCGGGGATGGGACCTGCACCTCCCCCTTGACTCACTCCCATCCCTCAAAACAACAGGAGTCATTTCCTTCCTTCCTTCCTTCCTTCCTTCCTTCCTTCCTTCCTTCCTTCCTTCCTTCCTTCCTTCCTTCCTTCCTTCCTTCCTTCCTTCCTTCCTCCCTCCCTCCCTCCACCCCTCCCTTCCTCCCTCCCTCCTTCTATGCTCAGTTATTACTCCTAGCAGAGCATGGGGGACCATTTGTAGTGCTGGGGATTGAATTACTGTCAGCTATGTGCAAAGTAGGTGTTTTGCCTCCTATACTCTCTCTGGCCACAAGTTTGTTTTTAGAGGGTATGAGGGTGGGGGGCACAGCCTTTGGTGTGTAGGGGTTATTCTGGTGGTGCTTGAGAGGCCATTTGTGGTGCTATGGATAGGACAGGATCTCACAGAAGTGGCTGCATGCAAGGCAAGTGCCTCACTTCCTGTATTGTTTCTCCAGCTCTGGTAGCAAGTTTTATCATGTCACTGGACACCAGAACCTGTCAATAATATCCCATCATCCCATTCTCTGCCCCTAGTACACACCCTATCCTAAGTTCCATGAAGTTCCATGAAGTCAGGGATATTCTCTTCTTGACATTTACTTTGTTGCTGAGCATTTACCATACCTGGGCAATATTGTAAGAGATTTCATATCGTAACTCACTAGATTTCTGTGAACTAGGTGTTAGTCTCCATTTTACATATTTGTAATAATGTGCTCATTGTCACACAGATGGTTCCATAGAAGAGCCCATATATCACACAGTCTGCATCCAAAGTACTTGCTGTTCACTATTGTGTTAATTTCTTTCTATACAGAAAGTATTTGATAAATATTTGTTAAGAGAGTTGCTAAATTGTTCCCCCTGTAACTTTCAAACTCCTTACATTAGTCTAGAACTTCTTTAATGATCAGGTCTCTGCCAGTATCACTATTTCATCCCTCAGTCACTTTCTGCATGACTGGTTTCTTGTTCTACAGTTCTGAGAGATCTTTCATAACCATCTTATCTAAAGTAGGTGCTCTTTGTCCTTTCCTAGTACTTTTTTTCCCCTTTAGGCATTTAGTGCAATTTATAATTGTTAACTGGATATACTTATCTTTTTCTTTACAAAAATCTTAGTTTCATAAGGTCAAATCTTCTTTTATTCCCCTGCTTTCCAGTGTTCAAGGGGCCCGGGGGGGGGGGCCTTTCCTGGTGATACTTGGCTAATAAAATCAGACAGTTCAGTGCTCTCCAGTGCTATACCCAGCAATTCTCAAGGTGCTGTAAGCCATACCCTTGATCCTGAGCTATCTTGTAGGCCTCATGAGGTCAAATCTGTTCACAGTTGTTTCCCCAGGGCCAGCTACAGTCCTTAGGATATAGGTCTTTAGTGTATATGTGTTGAATGTTAAGTACATAGACCTCGATCAGAGGCAAGAGATATTCTATAAGATAGTCTATTAATGGAGCAATAGCACAGTGGGTAGGGCGTTTGCTTTGCATGCGGCTGACCTGGATTCGATTTCTTGGTCCCTTTCTTGGTAGCCTGACAAGCTACCCAGAGTATCCCACCCGCACGGCAGAGACTGGCAATCTACCCGTGGCATATTCGATATGTCAAAAACAGTAACAAGTCTCACAATGGACACGTTACTGGTGCCTGCACGAGCAAATCGATGAATACCAGGACGACATTGCTACAATGCTACAGTCTATGAATGAGAGAACTGCTTGCTGCACCACCATCTCAGGTGAGGCTTGCCCTTGGGTAATAATCACTGGGCCTACTCCCGGTGGGTCTGAGCAGCCTCTACACCTGACCTGCACCATAGTAAGGGCCCATGTTGTAGCTCCTTCCTGACCTCTTCTTGCTGCTCCACCATCCCAGAGAATACAGAGAGCAATCTCCAGCTTAAATCCTTGTTATCTCCCATGGGGGATTAACTACAAAGACTCACCCCAGCACAGAAGGAACACTAGAAAACTAAATGGGGAAAACATATAGAAGCCCACCAAGCTTAATGAGCAATAGCATCAAAAAAGACATAAACAACACCAGTAATCCTTAGACAGTGTCTTTAGTGACACTATGATGAGGATGTTCAATAAGTTAAAATAAAATGGTATCACAGGTAGTCAACAAAACATAAAGTATGAGTCAAAATGAAAAAACTACTATAGTTAAAAATGATAGAAATGAAGAACATGGTAGGTGATTTAAAAGTCAGTAGAAGCTCTGAATAGCAGAATAACAGAAACCAAGTAACAGATCAAGGGCCTCCAAGAAGAGGTGGAGGAAACTGCTAGGAACAATAGAAGGTAGACAACAGTAGTCTGAAAAGAAATGGACAGCATGCAGAGAACTATGGGATGAGTTCATGAGGAACAATATGAGGATCACTGAAGTCCCTGAAAAAGAGGAAGGCAAATGTAATGAAGAAACAAGAGTTAAAGAACTCATCAATAGGGCTTTCCAGAGTTGAGGAGTACAGGTACTGAGATACAAGATTTGGGATTTGGACCTGAAGGGTTTCGGTGAAATAGACCCAATTAGGAAAATTCCAAGACACATTATACTCAGAATGACAAGATCCAAATATAGAGACAGAATATTGAATGTAGCAAGATTAAAAAAAGGAACTTGTATACAAAGGAAAGCCTGTAAGATAAATGGCAGATCTATCAGATGAAACTAGGAGCCAGAGCCAGAAAAATATGGAAGGATATAGTATAAAAACTCTATGAGAAGCTGGAGCGATAGCACAGTGGGTAGGGCATTTTGCCTTGCACGTGGCCGACCTGGGTTTGATCCCCAGCATTCCATATGGTCCCCTGAGCACCGCCAGGAGTAATTCCTGAGTGCAAAGCCATGTGTATCTCAGGGTGTGACCCAAAAAGAAAAAAAAAAAACCTCTACGAAATGACCATCACCAGCAATACTCTTATCTAGCTAGATTACCATTCAGATTTCAAGGAACTGTATAGCTCCAGGAATAGAACAGCTTAGGGAATTCATAGCCTTGAAACCAGTTTTGCAAGAAGCATTAAAAGAGCTCCTTTAAAGGGCAGGAGAAACTTCCCATCATGTGGTATTGAGTATAGCACTCTCTAATGGTACAAATGGTTATCCTGTACTATGTTAAGAAAGGTTAAAAACATATAGCAGTAATCATCACAAATGGATTTTCATTGATTTATTTTCTGATAATTCTGTTTGCTATTCCTTTAGGTTTTTTTATTGGACCACATAATGTGAAATAAAGTTGTTAGATTCCTTGCAAGAGGGAATGCTGATTTGGGAGGGAACCTGGGACTTTGGTGGAGGGAAGGGGAAATTGGTGGTGGGATTCTTGTTGGAACATTTTATGCCTAAAACAACAAACACTCTGCCTGCTGTTCTATCTCTTGACCCTGAGATTTTGATTATAATGTGTTCTCAAATTTTTAATTATTAAGATTTTATTTTACGGACCACACGTAATAAAAAGGCAGGACTATTCATTTCCATTTATTTGTTCATTGTTGGAGCCTCCAGTATGTAGCGTAGTTCCTCACATGGTTGATAAGTGAATATATATTTAATTCTTAAGAACTTTTTATCTCCCCCTAGAGATTATAGTATGATAAAAGTGAGCTACAGTGTGGTTACAGAGAAGATACAAGAATAGAATCAAGTTTATCTTTTAACATTTTACTGCATGCAATTTGCTTTATTGTTTGGTCCTTCTCCAGTAAGTTACAGGCATTGTAGTCCTTTTCCCTTAAATACTTAAGTGTATATTTCCTAAAAACTAGGCATATGAGTTCTATATCAACATTATAGTTATATCCGCTTCAATAGGTCACTCTCCACCTTCCTTAACTTCCCCTGTTCAGAATAGAAAACTAAGACCCAGAGAGGGAAAATGACTTCTAAGTGGAAAATGTAGTCAGAAATCTTTTTTTTTCTATTTCCTTCCTTCTGATAAGTCAGCTCAGTACAGTGATGAAAAATTTAATTGCTCCAATACTGTATTCTATACCATTAAGGATTTGATCTCTGGGTCACCATACTTGTTAACTATGTTTTTTTTTCTTTTTGTCCTAAGTCAAGTCAGATTAATTATATTTGTTTTTACTTTTTAAAAGAGAATTGCCCCTGCTTTGTAATTTGTGTGAAATAAAAATGTTCTTGCATGCCATTGTCTAGGCTTTAAGGGACTTTAGGGTGGTTTGGTTGTCTTGCAAGTTAGGGTGGCATTAAACTGAGGGAGGAGACAGTTGACTAACAGTGATCAGGTTGTTAGCCTGCAAAGAGCAGAGTCCAAAAGGCATCCCAAGAAATTAAAAGTTTAACCATGGAGTAAACTTCTTTTCTGGTTTTTTTTGTTTGTTTGTTTTGCATATTTTCTATGTCATTTTTATTCAGGTATGGCTTGCTGACTAGATGCAATAGAATTAGAATTTCTTGGAGTACTTAAAACGTTCAGATTTCAGAGCTGGGAATAATAGTGCAGTGGGTTAGGCACTTGCCTTGCACACAGGTGACCTTGGTTTAGTCCTGGCACAGTATATGGTTCTCTGAGCCCTCTCAGGAGTGAGTGAGCTAGAGCGCAGAGCTAGAAATAGGCCCTGGATACAATAGGGTGTAACCCCCAAAAAACAAAACAAGTCAGGTTCCTGGACACCATCACAGGCATACCGAATCAGAGTTTCTGGAGGTGAGAACTGGTAATTTTAAACCCACTCCCTTCTGGATTTTCATGTATCCTAAGATTTGAGAATATGCTTCTGTTATATAGATATTTTCATCTTCAGAACTCTTTCACATTTACTCTATAACCTGTGGCTTATTTAATTTTATATATGGTTAGGATAAGAACGTTTTTGCTTTCAAAAAATTTTAAATCAGAGTCATGTCCATAGTGCGAATATCCAAGAGTATGAGAGGGCTTATGATAATGCCTTCCCTATTACCTGCTTAAGCAGTATCCTGTTCCAAGCCTTTTAATGTATTCATTCATTTCTCACCAACAATCATTACAGACCCCCTCCCTTTTTTTTTCATAACAGAGGAAAATAGACCCAGAGAGATTCAATTGATTTTTCAAAGTCATAGCTAGGAACTGATGGAGTTGTCAGAAGTCTGACTCTTAACTATCCTCTGCTCAGAGAGAGTATATAAAGATTAACTAGGTCAGTACATGTCAGGAACTTGCTTTGGGAGAGTAGAGAATTCTTTTTCAATGAGGCAAAGAAATGTTCCATATGAGCTCTTTTTGTTATTGGGCCACACCCTTCAGTGCTTGGAGCCTCCTCCCAACTCTGCTTAGGGATAAAGGGGTTGCTCTTGTTAGTACTCAGGACTGTAGAACAGGGATTGAGCCAGAGTTGGCTGCATGCAAGGCAAGCAACTTAACCCTTGTACTTTCTCACCCTCTGTGTAAGCTGTTGAATTGATTTTAATTTTTTTGGTGGGGTGCGGGAGCTGGGGCAAATGCAAGGCAAGTGCTGTACTGCTGATCTGCATCCTCAGTCTGCTTCATGTGAATTCTTGAATAGTTTAGTCTGGAGTTCCCTCTGAGCCTCGTAGTTGGGTCTCCTCTTGTAGTTTCAGACTAACAATTCCTCCTTATAATTGTACAGACACTTAATTGGAAGTTAGGCTTTGTGAATTGGTGATACTGAAGAAAGTGGTAGCAACTGAAGTCTTTTCCATATTCTGATATCAACTGTCTAATATGGTCATGCTTCTATTATATTTTCTTTGACTTTATTAATTAGGTTTATGATGTAATTGTGGCCAGGAAGCAGTGATACATTCTTTGCATGACCAGAGGATTTTTCTTATATTCCAAAAAAGTATACCTTGGCTTGGAATATAGATCAGTGTAATTCTCTTTCATTCTCAGACTGGGAACTAGAACTTCACATTTACTATTTTTCTTAAAGCATGGGATCATAATATGTCATTTGGAAGAACATTATGTAGAAGACACTTAGATTTGTTTTACTTCTCATTTCCTGAAAGAATAATGTAGGAGTTTAATAACTAAGCACTTGAACTGAAGAACCTATTGTTAGGACTTGAGTTGTGTGCCTGAAGTCAGGTGACATTTACAGAACTCTTATCAGGTATTGCCAGGAACTGTGTGTGCCCTAAATTTTTTGATTCCCATAATATTGTGTTGTAGGAAGTCAAGTTTACAATGTTAAGTAATTTACTGAAATTTGCACAGCAGATAGATCGCGAAGTCATGATTCAAATCCAGGTAGGTCTGATTCTAAATCTTACTAATTCCTACATATACCATGGTTCTAGCAAAACTCCTAAAGAAGAAATAGAGGCCAGGGAACTTTACCCAGTTATTTAGTTGTTCTGTGACTTCTAATTTAATCTATATCAAAACAAGCCATTTATGTATCCAGACAGTTAATTTGTGTACACAAAAGGTAAATGAGGTCTTAAAATCTTTCAAGTTCATTTTTTTGATGACATATTGTCTACACATTCCCCTAGAAATAGTGTCAAGGGAAATGATTTAATGGTGAGTAGTCCATTCTTACCCTTAGTTCCCAGCTTCTCTTTTCTTCCCCATGTCATCATTATCTCTAATCCCCAGATCCATAGACAGGAAAATAGAGAGGAATGAAGTTAAAGTTCTTCTTGGATGATTTAAATTCTGACTATTCTGACTGTTTTAAAAACTGATTAATCTGAGTTTTCTAAGTGAGCAATTCCTTAACCTTAGTTTAGTAAAACATTAAAATATTTATGGCATCTACTACTGAACCCTGTTCTGCAATGTAGGAGTTAATCCAGCAGCTTCTGTTGAAATACTGGTGTTAGGCAATTCAAGAATTACAACAGAGGTCTGGAGGGAGTAATATGAAGAATAGTGAGTGTGTGAAGAACCCCAGATAGCAAATTAGACAAAACTACCCCTTTCATAAAAACAAAACTGAAATGAATGCTCAGGCTCATTATTTATCTGGAAATGGTATTTTCCCCCCTGAGTCACTGGTTTATTTAAGTTTTTTGATTTATAATAAAGAAAACATACACATGCATCTTTTTGTAATGTGGATTCATAATTTAAAACTCATGTGTTGCCCAATGTATGTATATTAATACTTTTTTTTTCTTTTTGGGTCACACTCGGCGATGCACAGGGGTTACTCCTTGCTCTCCACTCGGAATTACTCCTGGCGGTGCTCAGGGGACCATATGGGATGCTGGGGATCGAACCCGGGTTAGCCGAGTGCAAGGCAAACGCCCTACTCTCTGTGCTATCACTCCAGCTCCATGTATATTAATACTTTTAATCTATGCCTCTGTGTCTTATTTTTGGTGTGGCGGCCATATCTTAAAGCCCTGGTTTCAAGGCTCTGTGTTCAGGGTTCACTCCTGGCAGATTCAGGGAAACATGTGGGGTACTGGGGTTCAAATCTGGGTCAGACATGTGCAAGGCAGGTGCCCTACCAGCTGTACTGTTTCACTGGCCCTCATCAATGTATTTTAAAAACAACTCTGTTGAGATACAATTTTTATATCATATACTTCACCTATTTGAAGTGTATATAATTCCATTGTTTTTGATATAATCATAGAGTTTGCATCCATCACCAGAGTCATTCTTGAATATTTTTTAATACTCTTAAGAGAAACCCTGTACCCATCAGCAGGCCTCCACCAGCCCTCTTGTCTTCTCCCTACCCTTAATCTCCAGGTAGTTGCTGATCTACTTTCTGTCTCTATGCATTTGCTTTTTATAGACATTTCATATAAGTGGGATCACATATATGGTTCTTGATGACTGACTGTTCATTTAGCGTAATTTTCAAAGTTCAAATTCTAACATCCATATCTTATTCCTTTTTGCTTTTATTTTGTTGTTGTTATTATTATTATTATTATTATTGTTGTTTTTGCTCTTGGGGTCACACCGGGCAATGCTCAGGGGTTACTCCTGGCTTTTTTTTTTTTTTTTTTTTTTTTTTTTGCTTTTTGGGTCACACCCGGCGGTGCACAGGGGTTACTCCTGGCTTTGCACTCAGGAATTACTCCTGGCGGTGCTCAGGGGACGATATGGGATGCTGGGAACCTAACCCGGGTTGGCTGTGTACAAGGCCAACACCCTACCCTCTGTGCTATTGCTCCAGCCCCTTTTCTGATTATTATTAATTTGGGTTGGGGCTATGCTTTGTGGTACTGAGGCTCTGGCTGAGGAGTGACTTCTGGTGGTGCTTTGTTGACTGTATGTGGTGCCAGAGATTTGAACCAGGATCAGAGATTTGAACTTGGGTTGGTGGGATGTAAGGCAAACACCTTAACACCTGTAATAATAACCCTGGACCCTCATTTTAAAATTTAATAGTTCTTAGACTCTGCTTCTAAAAGATGGGACTGGTTACTTTTAAAATTTTAATTGCTTCACACATCCATCTCATACTTGAAACTGTAGAACCCACCAATTTCAGAACACCAACAGGCACAGACAAAAAAAAAAAAGATTCAATAAAAGCTTTCCCTCTGGTCATTGAGATGAGGATCAGTGATCTTAAAGATGATACCAAAATATGAAATGATAAATATTAAATTTTCAGTTTGTTTTTGCTGTGGTGTAGATTGGGTAGTTTCAGTGGTTGTCCATTACTTTTTCCTTTCTGTTTCCTCCATTTGACTGTTGAGCCCATCTTCTGAGCGTTTTATTTCAGTTACATTTTTTAGTTCTTAAATTTGTTTCTTCGCTATTCTTTGCCGAAGTATTCAATTTTTGTAAAATTAGTTTGAAGCTGTTCATAATAGTTGTTCCTACTAGTTGTTCACAGGATTTTTTGTTTTGTTTTGTTTTGTTGGGCTACACCTGTCTGTGCTCAGAGTCTTCTCCCCAACTCTGTACTTGGGAATTTTTCCTAGTGGTTCTTGAAGGGGTCATGTAGTGCCATGGATGAACTGAGGGCCCGGTGTGTGCAAGGCCTACACCGAGAACTTTGTGTTTGTAATGGCAGGTTTGAGCTCAGGGTGTCACACATTGACGTTCTAATGCAGAGCTGCATCCAGGATTTTTTTTTTCCTTTTTGTTTTTTTGCTTGACAGTGACAGTGCTATAGTGCTATTGTTTCTTTGGGGGAATCATACCTGATGTTGCTTGGACTTAATTCTGATACTGCCCAGGGGTCACTCCTGGTAGTCATTGGGGACCAGATGCAGTGTTGGGGATTGAACTGGGATCAGTTATGTGCTAAGCAAGCGTCTTAACCCTTCTCTTTAGGCCCCAGTCAGATTTTTTTTAAAAGAAAAAATAGTATGTATATGGAAAAACACATTCTAGAGGATAATCCACTCAATGGCAAATGGTGCAGGGATGGGGACTCAGTTTCTGTAGTGTTTCAGCTTTTATTTATCTTTAGGTATTTGAGCCGTACCCATAGTGGTGCTCAGAGGCTGTTCCTGGCTGTGTGCTCAGGGGTGACCCCTAATGGTGCTTGGGGGTGCCAAGGTTTGAATCAGGATTATGGCCAAAGCAGCTAAGTGCAAGACATGTGCCTTACCTTCTGTCCTCTCTCTCCCCGCCAAGACTGACTATATGAGTTACTGTTTGGTGCAGTTAAGTGCATATTTTTTAAGATGCTGTTGTTCAATATCTATGTGCTGCTGTATTACTTTTTTGGGTATGTGTTTGTATGTGCTGTACCATACCCATTTATGCTTTACTGCTTCTAGCAGTAACTTTGCCATAAGGTTCTCTCCCTCCTTCTCTGTCTCTCTTTCTCTTTTGGGGGTGTGGGAATTAAACCCCTGTCCTTACACCTGCAGGGTACAGTACCCCTAAGCAACCCCATAATACTCTCCTTTGTCATTTGCACCAGTAGATTGCATTCAACATTCTTCTAACTAAAGTTCCTTTAACTTTGTTGAAATGGAATTTTACTAGTATAACTTTGGTTAAAAGAGAAAAAAAATTTTTTTTGGGGGGGTGGGGGCCTGGGAGCACACCCAGCAGTGCTCAGGACTTATTCTTGGTTCTCTGCTCACGACACTGTATGCTGTAGCAGGGACCAAACCCAAATTGGTTACACACAAGGCCAGCACTCTACCTACTATGCTGTCTCCACGGCCCAAAGGAAGAAATTTTTGAATTCAACTTCTAGAAATCTGAATTTTACACATTCCCCTATACTTTATGACATATCAGTTGTTTTCAATTTTCTAACAGTATTAAAACATTGTTAAATTTTACACATGGCAGTGCAAAATTGAATTATCATGAGTTTTGGAAGAGTAGCACTGTAGGACTGTCATCTCGTTGTTCATCGATTTGCTCAAGCGGGCACCAGTAACATCTCCATTGTGAGACTTGTTACTGTTTTTTGGCATATCGAATACTCCATGGGTAGCTTGCAAGTCTCTGCCGTATGGGCGGGATACTCTTGGTAGCTTGCCAAGCTTTCCGAGAGAGATGGAGGAATCGAACTAAGGCCAGCCGCGTGCAAGGCAAATGCTCTACCCGCTGTGCTATTTGGAAGAGTGGCTAATAAAAAGTTCATATTTTTAGATCTTTCTTTATGATCATGCTTGATTTTTTTATTTGTGTGTATAAAAGACTGTAGTTTGATAGGAGTGTGAGATGAGATGTGTAATAAGTTTCTGATCCATCTCAAAGAGGAATAGCTTGGTAGTTTCCTAGAAAATTGTAGGCAAGGAGATGGTCAGCTCTGAAAACAAAACATTTTGCATCGTGACCAGTTTATGAAGAGGTCTATGTTCCCAGGCTCTCTGTCTGTCCTCTAGGGTAGCTCTACAGATTATTGGAGGGAATTGTGGTTTTGATCTGTAGCCAGCCACAGTGTATCTCCAAGATGCCTTTAATTTAATGTTCTTCCAAGTGCCTTTAGGCAATGTCTTTAATACATCTTTTTTTTTTTAAAACAAATTTTATTATTTTAACACAGCTCTGACAGCTCGGGAAATTATAGTTAACTGTATAGATTAAACACTATAACAAAGGCCTTGAGTCAGATTTGTTCTTATCTACCAAACTTTACTGTTTTTAAGCAGTTCTCAAATTTGGCATACTTGTTTTTGTATTTATACTTTTACTGTTAAGCATGTTAAAACCAGAGATGGAATAAAAGCAAAACAACAATGATGATAAAAAAAAAAATAGGTCTCTGACACTACAACCTATGGGCTAGAAACAGCTCAACGCGGCTGAGTGCAAGCTTTGTGTGCAGGAAGCCAGGGCTTATCCACGGCACTACACATTCTTTTAAGCACCACCCGTCGAAATCCCTGAGCATTATCAGGTGTGGCCCATCCCCATCACCACCCCACCAGCAAATACACACAAATAAGCCCCACAACTCTGTGTAAAATGTTAATTCTCAAACTATATAGAAAGGCAATTTGTAAAACTATTTTGAAGGGGTATTCTGGGGCCACAGTGCTCAGGGGCAACTCCCAACTCTGTTACCTTAGGGACTTCCCTGGCAGCCTTGGGGGAAACCTTGTGGTGCCGGGATTGAACTGGGGTCAAGACAGAAGGCACCTTAACTCCTGTACTATCTTTCTGGCCCAGACTTATACAAATTATGTTTTTACCTGTAAAACTTGTATAATATTAATGTTGTATTGTATTTGGATGATCAGCATCCTCAAAAAGGCAGCAGTGGGTAGAGGACAACTTTGTCCTGTAAACTTCCTTGTCTCTGAAGAAGGTATTCTGCCTGTTGGTACCTGAGTTTCTTGGTATGGTCAGCTTTTACTGTCATCATCTTGGAGACCTATACCTGGAATAAAGTTTCTCTGACCCTCAATCCCAGGAATTCTTTCACATTGGACTTACTGTAAAACCTAGATATACTTATTTCTCTATTTATTTAATATTTTATTTTTTGCTTTTTGGGTCACACCCAGCGATGCACCGGTGTTACTCCTGGCTCTGCACTCAGGAATTACTCCTGGCAGTGCTTGGGGGAGACTATATGGGGTGCTGGGAATCAAACCTGGATCAGCTGAATGCAAGGCAAATGCCCTACCTGCTGTGCTGTTGCTCTAGCCCCTTATTTGTTTTGTGGGGCTTACTCCCAGCTCTGTACTTAACAGTCACTCCTGGAAGGCTCAGGGGACCATAGGAGTGCCAGGGATTGAACCTGGATTGGCTGTGTGCAAACAGGCATCTTGCCCACTGTACTTTTCTCTCTGGTTCCAAATCAGATAACTCAATTTTTGCCTCACCCCCAGATTTCTGTTCATGTAAGAATTAATGACTTTACTAATGCATAATACAGCCTTTTTCTGAAATGGCTTCTGAGTTTCTGAGATTCCTTGAAGATAATGAGCAGTTCTTTGCTAGCATCTTTTTTTTTTTTTTTTGGCTTTTTGGGTCACACCCAGCGATGCTCAGGAGTCACTCCTGTCTCTGCACTTAAGAATTACCCCTGGCTGTGCTCAGGGGACATATGGGATTCTGGCAATTGAACCTGGGTCGGCCGCATGCAAGGCAAAGGCCCTACCCGCTGTGCTATCACTCCAGCCCCTCTTTACTAGCATCTTTGGATGATTTGTTGAAAGTTATTTTTGGCTCTTTTACAGTTTTTATGATCACATACATGGTGAAGAGGTGCAGTACTACCCTTGGAAAGCTTTTCTCTTCTAGCGTGCTGCTCTCTAGTTCCATCCGGGTTTTTTCTTCACCCTCCCTTCTTTTGGCACAGACTTGATGGAATTAAATACTTGGGCCACTTTGATTTTTAGGAAAATTCTACTTCATCATTGAACTCAAGGAAGTCAACAGCTTCATTCATTATGATTACAAATAGCTTATTATAGGGCTAGCTTTTGTTATTTTCTTGCACCCCAAGGAACATGTAAAATAGGACATGGGCTTTTTTTTTTTTTTTACATGGGCTTTTTTTATGATGAATATTTTTAAAAGTGAGAGTGAGGTTGTTGGTAATTCTCGAACTCTTCGGAGACATGCATTTCTCCAAGATTCCATTTTATTCAACCTGAGAATTACTTATCAGACTTTCCATGGAAAAATAACGTTATTGAACAAGGGACTTATCTATAATATGTTTAGTGTGTTTAGCAGATTTAAAAGAACATGGGTCTTTAAAAGAGTCCAGTTTTATGTTGCCTTATAGAATGAGAATAAGTCTCATAAACCCCACAATTGACTTTGTCTTTGCCCTAAGACAAGGATACATATACCTGGTTTGGGATTATTAGGTCATATTCTTCCTGTTTGGTAGCCATTAATGCCATGTAGCTATTTAAATTCACATTAATTAAAGGCAAAATAAAGAATTCAAGTTTGATCAAACTAGCCACTTTTTAAAGTAATTTCATATATATGTCACAGATGGTTAGTAGTAATATAATTTATATCACTGCAGAATATACTTTTGGGTACCTATGTACTTGACTGGCTCATTTAAAGAAGACAGACATAAATAAAACAGGAAAATATTAAAAAGTTGTGTTTCCACCCTTAACAGTGCAACTTTTCCCATTATTTTACACTCTTGATTATAATTCGGAAAAAGCTTTGTCTTTATGAGTACTCTCAACTTGACCATGTTTTTTATGTTTATTTTGTTTTTCAGGCTGGCAGTGATGGTGAAAGCATAGGAAACTGTCCCTTTTCCCAGAGGCTCTTCATGATTCTTTGGCTCAAAGGAGTTGTTTTCAGTGTCACAACTGTTGATCTGAAAAGGTAAGACTTGGTTTGCTGTTTAGGATCACTTAAATAAATTTCTTTTCTTTTTTTTTTGGTTTTTTGGGTTATACCTGGCGATGCACAGGGGTTACTCCTGGCTCATGCACTCAGGAATTAACTCCTGGTGGTGCTCAGGGAACCATATGGGATGTTTGGAATCGAACCCAGCTTGGCCACATATAAGGCAAACGCCCTACCCACTGTGCTATTGCTCCAGCCCCATATGCTTAAATAAATTCTTAGTAATCCTTTTCTCATTTCTTACTTTGTTTTCTAAAGGAAATGCATTGTGTGAAACTTTAGCTTATTTATGTACAAATTTAGCTTATGCATCATGATTATTATAATGTCAGTTGCATGTAGCCACTCATTCTTCTAAAAAACGGAATACTCACCTTACTGAAATTTTAAGAGAGCACCAGTATCTCAGTTTTAGTGTGGATACAGTGAAACTTTTGATTTTCTAGTTAAATATGGAACTATGTTTTGTTTTTGTTTGGGGACCACACCCAATGGTGCTCAGGGTTTACATCTGGCTTTGTGCTCAGGGATTGCTCCTGTTCTGGGGGGCCATATGCAGTGCTGGATATTGAACCTGGGTCAGTCACATATAAGGCAAGCATTCTTACCTGCTGTGCTAACTATCTCTCTGATCTGATAGTTATGCATGAAACTATAAAGAATTTTCTAGGCAGATAATTTCTTAGTCTCATGTGCTAAATAATTGGATTCCATAATCTGGAACCTTAAAGAGAAAAATGGGATTTTAGGAGGCTGAAAACTGCTGTGGTCTATTCCATGTAATTAACTTTTCAGGGAATAATAGGAAATTTTGTATAATAAAAACTTTGTCATGTTTGGCTCATTTCATTATTACAAAAAGAGTCATATTTTAGTCAAGGACTTTTTCCCTTTTTCCTTAGCAAGCCAGTCTAAGATTATTCATACTCAATTCTTTTTTTTTTTGCTTTTTGGGTCATACCCGGTGATGCACAGGGGTTACTCCTGGCTCTCCACTCAGGAATTACTCCTGGCGGTGCTCAGGGGACCATATGGGATGCTGGGATTCGAACCCGGGTCGGCTGCGTGCAAGGCAAATGCCCTACCCACTGTGCTATCACTCCAGCCCCTCATACTCAATTCTTTGTTTCACTTTTTATACCAGAGTTAAAGATACCAGCATGAAAAAAGGATTTGTCAGTGAGAATGCTTTCCTTTTCACCCAAATGCTGCAATATAGTTTTAAGCAGCTAAGTTATGAACAGTGTTCAGTAGTAAATATGGACAGCACATTGCTTGATGGTAAGGTTATTTATGTTATGCCACCTGATATCACATAAAAGTTATCTGTAAGCTGTAATCTCATCCCTAGTTTTAAATTAGCATACTTAAAATTTATTCGTTACTGCTAGTGTGCTTATTTGAGAGGTTGCAGACTTAAAAATGTATTTATTGAAAACATGCCAAAAAATATTCTAGGAACTCTTTTAGTTATATATGTGAATGTGGAGATAAACCCTGGAGGGTAGTAAGAGTCAAAATGATATCTCTAAGAGTTGGAGAGAATTAAGTTGCAGGTGTTAGAGTGCATTGCATGTTGCCAACCTAGGTTTGATCCCTGGCACCACATGGTTTCCCAAGCATGGCTAGGCTGTAACAAAAAAATAAAAAACAGACAAGTTCTTATGGAAGCATGCCTATTTCATGTCGGACAAAGCTGTTGTAAAGACTAATTTAAATATGTAGCTATCACTCATTGCAGCTTTTTTCCTCCCAGAATACATTCAGAGTTCCCCTATTAAACTTCTAAAAATAGGCCATGCCACCAGGCACACACCCTTACAATGTATCTTAAAATACATGCATTCCTCAATGTCCGTTTTTGGCTTCGAGAAAGTGAGTTGACGCCCTGTTTCAGAGAAGCCTTTGAACGGCTCAGTACAGTGCTTGATTGTATTACACAGTAGTAATACTACCATAGATGATGGGAATCTGGTTCAGAAAAGGAATGCATAATGACTATTTTTAAATTCTTCTTTTTACTTTATATTTACAAAGTTTTAAAGAAACTGCTCTTCTATAAGTTCCTTAATGTTGAGAATTTATGTTTAAAAGTAAATGTGCCCTATTTTAACAAGTGCTAGATAAAAAGTAAGATGAAGAATTTAGGGCCTGGCCTTCTAATGAGAAAATTATCTCTCAAAAATTATATTCCTAAACATTGTATGAGGGAAACATGAGCACGAAAGTGTATAAATCTGTAACTGTACTCTTATGGTGATTCACTAATTAAGAAAAATAAATTAATTAAAAAATTATAATCCTAGAGCTTTGCTTAAAATCAACTGTAGAGAGCACTAAAAATTGGAATATGTATATTTTTAGTTTTCTTATGTCTGCAGTACATGTTAAAAAATGCTTTTTAAGGGTAGCACTGCCGTCCTGTTGTTCATTGATTTGCGCAGCGGGCACCAGTAACGTCTCCATTGTGAGACTTGTTACTGTTTTTGGCATGTCAAATATGCCATGGGTAGCTTGCTAGGCTCTGCCATGCAGGCGGGATACGCTCAGTAGCTTGCCGGCCTCTCCGAGAGGGATGGAAGAATCAAACCTGGGTTGGCCACATGCAAGACAAACACCCTACCTGCTGTGCTATCACTCCAGTCCTTTTAAGGGTAATTAAAAGTATATAAGTTGTACATGACAAATTTCCTCCATCCTCATCCCTTTGTAATTGACTTTCCCCTCATAGAGATTGTTGCATTTAGGTTTGCTCTTTATCCTTCCAGACCTTCCCAGTGATTTTACCCATTTGTAAATGTTTGCAGTACCTTTTTTTTTTTTAATTAAGAATTTTTTTTTTTTTTAGAAGGCCATGTGGGGGAAGGGAGTTGCGGGCTGAATGAGGGCTAGAGACTGAGCACAGCGGCCACTCAACACCTTTATTGCAAACCACAACAGCTAATTAGAGAGAGAAAACAGAAGGGAATGCCTTGCCACAGTGGCAGGGTGGGGTGGGGGGGAGATGGGATTGGGGAGGGTGGGAGGGACACTGGGTTTACAGGTGGTGGAGAATGGGCACTGGTGAAGGGATGGGTTCCCAAACTTTGTATGAGGGAAGTATAAGCACAAAAGTGTATAAATCTGTAACTGTACCCTCACCGTGATTCTCTAATTAAAAATAAATAAATTAAAAAAAAAAGGTGAAAGCATTACGTGTGACTTGTCACAAGACACCTCTAATAAAAAGATCGCAAAAAAAAAAAAAATTTTTTTAGTGAGTAGTCTTGTAAGGGAGCGATAGCACAGTGTTTGGGCGGTCACCTTTCACGCGGCCGACCCGAGTTGATTCCTCCGCCCCTCTTGGAGAGCCCGGCAAGCTACTGAGAGTCTGAGATTATCGAGCCCGAGAGGCAGAGCCTGGCAAGCTACCCATGCGTATTGGATATGCCAAAAACAGTAACAATAAGTCTCTCAATGAGAGATGTTACTGGTGCCCGCTCGAACAAATCGATGAGCAACAGGATGACAGTGATAGCTCAAACAGTCTTGTAAGATTTCAAAGAGAAGGCAATCCAAAAGTCTGACTATTGGCTCTATTAAAAGTCGAGTATAAAATAAATGTTACACTATATCACTGTATCACGGTCATCCCTTTGTTTATCAATTTGCTCGAGGGGGCACCAATGACGTCTCCATTGTGAGACTTGTTGCTACTGTTTTTGGCATATTGATTACTCCATGGGTAACTTGCCAGCCTCTGCCATGTGGACGAGATATTTCCGTAGCTTGCCGGGGTCTCCAAAAGAGGTGGAGGAATAGAACCTCGGGTGGCCATGTGCAAGGCAAACGCCCTCCCCGCTGGGCTATTGCTCCAGCTACACAGGAGAGTTAATTTAGGGATTATGTACATGGCTGACCTGGGTTTGATACCCAGCACCATATATGGGACCTGGACCCCCCCAGGGGTGATCCTTAAGCACTAAGCCAGGAGTAAGCCCTGAGCACCAAAACTGTGGCCCAAAATCTCTTCCCCAACAAAAACAAGGTTATAGAAGAACAGAACATCTTGAAAGTAAAAAGTACCTCTCATAATATATTCTTAATACGGAATCTTTAAATAGAACTTTTGAAAAACTGTGAGCAAATGCCAATTTTATAATGCTTATTTTCTTGCTTTCCCTGATAATTGCATAATTCCTTTGTGAAAAGTACTGATCCTAGAACAAATCCACTGAGAGCAAGAGAACTCTCCTGAGAACCATTTAGAAACCCACTCTAAGCATTGAAAAAATGATTGTTATATGACATTTTTTTCTGTGAAAAACATCAATTCCTGGTTCTGGTACCACGTGTACAACTTTCTTTTTGACTCTCTGTTGGAGTTAATCACTATGCTGTTGGTATTCGTGTACCGTTGAGAGGTTTGAAACAGTCTCCTGTTGTTTCCCTGCCATTGCAGCCTTAATTCTAACCCTAATTTTTGTTTCTTGCTGCAGTTGTATTAGAGAATTTTCAAATTTAAAAAAAGGTGCCAGGATCCAGACAGTATTTAAATTTCAGTCAGTATCCACTTGAGCAAGAGCACCATATTATATAAGCACAGTGTCTCGTACATTTTTCCTAATCTACAGCAAGTTCCATCTAACTCAAAGTTATGGCTTCTCCATCCAATGTTGTTGATTGGTAGGAATCTAATCAGATCAACTCTAGATCGCCCCGAATTTTGCTTTTGGCTAATTGCTTCGTTATTGTTTAATTTAGGTTTGTCCTCTAATTCCTCAGATTTCTTACAGATAAATTTCTTTTTGCTTGTGGTGGGGGCATTAAACATTTGCAAGGCAGAAACACCTACGCTATTATATTATTCCTCTAGAGACTGAAATCAGTCTCTGTTTAGGGAACAGGTACCAGGAATCAAACCCAGGGCATTTTAAATGCAAACAATATGCTCTACCGCTGAACTCAATCCTGGCCTACTAGAAACTTATTTCCCTAATTCTCCTGCCTCACTCCTTCCCTTTACTACCATTTCTCATAAGCTCCTCAGTTAAATTTGGAGTAAGAGTGATCTTTTTCTTTTTATTAAAATAAAACTTTTAATTATATATACATAAAGTATGCTTTGGGGAGGTTTTCTTAGAGTACTATGTAGCTGTTATATTTAGTGGAAACAACTACTACTGTTCGTTATCCTATTTAGGACCACTCAAAATTTAATGTATTCTTGTCTTCTCAGTTAAAATTTTAAAAATGAGCACATTTTGACCACTATTTTGCTTAACAGGAAGCCTGCAGACTTGCAGAACTTGGCTCCAGGGACCCACCCACCATTTATAACTTTCAACAATGAAGTCAAAACGGATGTAAATAAGATTGAAGAATTTCTTGAAGAAGTCTTATGCCCTCCCAAGTGAGTATCAAAGGAAAAAGAAAAAGGAAAATATACATGGAAATACTGCCATCTCTTTAAAGCTTTGTTTTTCTGTTCTTGGTGATATTTGAGTTAAAATCACATAAAAATTAAGTTAAAACGATTGACTTCTTTCTCTCCATTCATTTTAATATATGTTACACAGATGACAGAAATGGTTTCCAGCTAAAGCCACTAAGACATACTAAAGAAAGGTAGTCTTGTGACTAAGCACCAGAGTACATGGTACAAATAGGTTTTCGGCATGTGTAATGGGCCATTTGAGGGATACGAGTCCCAAATACAAGTTTTGAGAGGTAAGAAATGAGGAAAGACAAGTTTAAATGGGATCAGCTAGAATATTTACTCAGTAGTGCAGTACTGCTAGGGATTTTAAAGCTACTTCCCAAGGAAATCGGTTTTTAGACTGTTTCTCTAGGATCCAATTTTCTTTTCTCTACTTCCTGGAGGTGTTTCAGTTTGCTAAGTCTTGTCCTTGGCTTAATAGTTTTATAGTGCTCAACTATTTGCCATAATGTGTATTACAGCTGAGGAGTAATAGCTACAACATTATATGCTCCAATAATAGATATATATACTGTCTTATTAGTTTGCAACTTTGCGATTTTATACCGTACTGCAGTCTTAGCATAGGTTTAAAACTATTGGTTTCTTTAAGATTTTCTAGTTCTATTATGCTGAAAGTGAAAATGCTTCTGGTCTATGCCTTTCTTGTTAGTTAACTTGACTATTATGCTCTCCATCAAAATAAATATCCCAGGAATGACATTATTGGGTTAGAGTTATAAAGCAATTATTTAATAATCATTCATTCAGCTAGTATTTTACTGAGAACAAAACCCTGTGATTACAGTAGTGAATAAGACTTTTTTGCTATCAGAAAGTACAGTTAAATATAGATGAAGAGGTGTTACAGTGTGAGAAAGAAAATGGAATCAGGAAAGATTTTTTCTTTTTTTATTTTTGAGGAAGGCATGGGGAGTTGAACCACACAGTATTGCTTAGGGCTCTGTTCTTAGAGGTTGCTTCTTAGGGTGCCCAGAGAACCGTGTAGTGCTGGGGATCAAACCTGGGCCTCCTTTATGCAAGCCATGTAATATCTTAGCTCTAGCCCATACATATTAATATATTGCATTAGGGACCACTCATGGAGGGGCTTAGGGGACCATATGTAGTTCTGGGATTGAATTTAGGTTGGCTGCATGCAAGGTGAGAGTTCTACCTCTGGCTGTAGCCCATATTGATTTTTATATAATAGAGAAATGTTAGCCCCACTTTGTTTAGGTATATTTATTCATAGAGACAATAATCTTTTCTTTTAGTTTTAATAATTTAAAGTTTATTTCTGTTATGAAGGGTTTAGCAGTATACTAAATTCTCTTTAGACTTGTTTCCTTGTTTTTATTTTTATATTTCAAATAGAATTTCTAGGGCTGGAGAGATAGTACATTGGGTAGGGAGCTTTCCTTGCCATGCGGCTGACCTGGGTTTAGTCACCAGTATCCCATATGGTCCTGAGCACTGTAGGGAATAGTTTCTGAGTGCAGAGCCAGAAGTAACCCCTCAGCATTTTGGTATAGCCCCAATTTACCCCCCTTCCCCTTCCCCCCATACACACCAACCCAAGAAAAAAAGGGAGTTCCTAAAAAAGATTTTAAGATTTCACTTTAGGTAGAAGGGATTATTTTTGATGTTGCAAATGCCATTGCTGTTATTAACTAGCAATTATGTGCAGTGTACTGGGCTTTGTGGATTATTTCAGTTAATCCTTTCAAAGACTTGATGAAGAAATTGAAGGTGAGTAATCCAAATAATTTGTCCAAGGTTTCACAATTAATGGTGGCAAAGCAGGAATGCTTAATTTTCATACCCAGGTTTACATGACTTCAAAAACCTATGTTTTGTCTAGTCTCTTTCTCTCCCTCATTTTGTTGTTTGGTTTCTATAAAAGAGGTAGAATGTAAGTCTGTAATTGTACTTTAGTCAGTACCAAATTGAAGGCTAGCTGGAGCTTAGAAGGGGAAGAAAGAAATCAAAGACAGTTTACTTGAGTTTAATTCAGTGACTCCTTTTAAAAAGAGGCAAGGTCAAACTTGTGATGAATTTTCTTTTATATGTGCTTTTCCTTACCATTAACGTGAAATGCTGACCCGACAGGACTACATACTATCCCAAAGCAGCGTTTTTCTGGAGGAGAAGGAAGTGTTTCTGAGACCCCCACTAGGCATTCCTTTTCCTTTTCTCTATTGTTTTAGGGAATTCAGGGACTACCCTAGTTAATTGCCTTTTCCTTGGAGGTCATGCAGGTCTTTGAGTCCTTAAGAATTGCTAATCCTTCTTCAACTCTTATTAGTCTTCTTGCCTGCAGATTGGATAAGGAAGAAAGGCAGAAGAGTTGTACAAGCTGATGGACTTTTGAATCTAGCATTTCTAATAACATGTTTTCGGCATTTGCGGATTCTGAGAACAGAGTGCTTTTTATTTGAGCACTTCCTGGCTGAATCACAATGACTATAATGTAGGCACTGCCTAGAGTTTAAAATTTAAAACTAATGGAATGCTTAGATCAAGGAACTTATGCTGGTCTGTGTTAGCTGTGGGTTTTCTTCTGAGGGTTATAGGTGTTTTTTTCTTTGTTTTGAAAGTTCCCTTGTTTGAACGAGCCATTTTGCTTAAGAAAAAAGTTTTCAAAACTTTAAATAAGGATTTTTCATTGTAGTAGGCCTGTATATGTGGTTAGCTTAACTGATAAAAGGATAGAAGGAAGTTAGATAATTTTGAAGGATAATTCTGTAGACCACTCCAGAAAATTGATGATCAGTGTGATGATGATGATGATGAATTCTGTAAAATGTTATTTCTCTTTTTTAAAATGAGAAATACAGTGTGAGCTGAATGTACAAGGATAATTTATTAGACTAACAAGTTTTCATTCCATTATTAGTACAAGAAAGGAGATGTCCCAGTTCTCTACTAACTGTTCTGTACTCAATGTTGGATATAGTCTTCCATAGTCTACTATTACCAACTGATTTAATGTGGAATAAAGGTTGATCTGAAAATCTTAAATACCTGTGCCTTGAGGGCTGATCTGTCCTTGACACAAGGCTTTGTTTGTGGTTTGGGTGCACATCTGGCAATGCCCAATGGTCTATTGCCAGCTTGATGCTTGGGGGTCCATGTAGCATTGGGCAGTATCATTATTTATTTTTTAAAACATTTGGACCACAGCTCAGCTCAGGGCTTATTTCTGGCCCTGTGCTCAGGGATCATTCCTGGTGAGATTTGGAAGACTATATGTGGTTCCGGGGATTGAACCTAGGTCAGCCACTATACTAACTGTTCCAGCCCTCAGTGTAGTTATTTGATATTTTTGTTTGTTTTTGTTTTGTATAGCACCACACCCAGTGATGCTCAGGGGTTACTGATGGCTTTGCGCTCAGGAATTACTCCTGGCAGTGCTTGGGGCCATATGTGATGCAGCAGATTGAACCCAGGTTGGCATCATGCAAGGCAATTGCCCCACTCAGTATGTTATTGCTCTGGTCCCAGTGTTATTATTTGATTCCAGGTCTCCTGCGTGCTCAGCTATGTCCCCAGCTCTGATAGTTTCTTATGAGTTTCCCTTTCTTTCATTAAATGTTAAAATGAGTGTTCACAATATCACTGTCATCCTGTTGTTCGATTTGCTCAAACAGGTGCCAGTAAATGTCTCCATTCGTCCCAGTCCTGAGATTTTAGCAGCCTCTCCTTACTTGTCCTTCCCAACGGTGCTGTATTGGAGGCTCTTTCAGGGTCAGGGGAATGAGACCTGTTATTGTATGTGGCATATCGAATACGCCACAGGGAACTTGCCAGGCTCTGCCGTGTGGGTGGGATACTCTTCTCTAGTTTGCCAGGCTCTCCGAAAGGGACGGAGAATGTATATAAAAGAATACAAGCAAGTATGTTAAAACCATACATGTGTGTGCTGCTTTAGGTAATAATTGCGATTACCAAACACTAAATAAAACTTTTCTCTCTTCCCTGAGCCCCTGTGGTCTGTTTCACTATGTGCTTAGACTAATAATAATTGAATTATTCAAATCCCATGTTTGTGGAAATGCAAAAAAAGTTAGCAAAGGATTTGGGCCCTGTTGGTTTAGAATATATTTCATCTTTTGTAGAGAACTTTTTTAAAAAAAATTTCATAAGGTTGTTCCACAATGATGGATTACATTCAGTATCTCGACACAGTCCCACCACCATCACACCTTCTCACCTCCATTATTTTGAATTTCCCACCACCACTAAAACCTGCCAAACAGGCAGACGCTAGATAGTTTATTTGTATTGTCTGCTATGAATAACATAGGATGTCTTAGAAATCTAAAATTTTAGATAATTGGGGTCTGGAGAAATCTCGACAACGAGCTGCTTGGTTCCAAGATTCTTTTGTGTGTCTCTGGATCTTTGTGTCTCTGGATCATGGTCCTTAATGGAATAAGTAGTCATCAGGGGCAGCTTGTGGGCGTGGCATCCAGGGTCTAATGGGGGCGGGGAGCTGGGAAGGGCTTGCTCATCCCCATCCCATGAGGCCTGGAGTTTACCTTCACTAATGCTAAGTACCTGGGCTTTTCTTTGGATTCTGGAAGATGGCTGTCGCTGGGATTCCTAGGGGGCAGGTGGAGGGTCAGTGCCTGCTCCCATCTGAGGCAACCTGGTGAAATTGGCCTGGCGCAAAGTCCGGAGGCATTTTTGCATCCAGCTGCAGGGTTCCGACATTCTTTTGTGTGTCCTTTTGTAGAGAACGTGATCTGTAGTGAAAAGCTAAAATAACCTTCAGTTTCATTTCATCAGCACTCTTTTTTTTTTTCTTTCTTTCTTTCTTTCTTTCTTTCTTTCTTTCTTTCTTTCTTTCTTTCTTTCTTTCTTTCTTTCTTTCTTTCTTTCTTTCTTTCTTTCTTTCTTTCTTTCTTTCTTTCTTTCTTTCTTTCTGCTTTTTTTGGGTCACATCCAGTGATGCACAAGGGTTACTCTTGGCTCTGCACCCAGGAATTACTCCTGGTGGTGCTTGGGGGACCATATGGGATGCTGGGAATCAAACCTCGGTTGTCTGCGTGTAAGACAAACGCCCTACCTGCTGTGCTATCCCCCCAACCCCTCATCAACATTTTTAATGGCCCAAGGACCAAGTATGTAAACTTTCTGGAATATAATTTCCTTCTGGACAAAAAGAAAGGTTGAAATAAATGGTCTCTTGTAGCTGTTGAACTGTATGCATTAAATTAATAGTATAAATTTAACAGTTTATTTTGTCTTGGAAGGGGAAAAATAGGGTCTTGTGTATTTGTTTTGTTTTTTTGGGCTATTTAAAAACTGGGCCATTGCTGGGGGGTTGTGCTGGGTCCCTAGGGTTGTGATCTAGGGAACATCTGGTGCCGGAATCAAACTCAGTTCTCCTGGAAAGCATGTGTTCAGCCCATTGAAAAGTCTCTGGATAAGGAAGGAGTGAATAATTTGCTTTAGTGCGCAATAGCTTTTGCAAATTTTTATAGTACATATTTGCATATGAATATAAGGAATTGTTGATGCAAGTTCTTCATTCTTATCTATCTCTAGTAAGTTTGCTTTATATGATCATTACACCCCCTCATTACTTAGTACAAAGCCTGACACATAGTAGGTTTTTCATAGGGTAATAGTTATATGCATGAATAACAAATATGCAAATTATGTGGAATTCAAGCCTATTTTCTGAGTTATTTTGAGAATTATGAAACTTCATTAGAAATAGGTAGGTGCAGCTAGGTATTAGTTGGGGAGAAGGATAATTTTGAAAAAACTTGTCTAGAGGAAGACATGAATGTGCAGAATAGTCGTTTATGTTCTTCGCTCAGTTTTCTGTTTGGAATGAGTCAGTGAAGGTACTGTGTTATAAGCCATGAAAACATTTAAACTGGAATGTGGTTGTTTTTATAGTTAAGGAAAGCTCAAGAATGTTAAACCTGGGATTAACTGTTTCCGCTTAGGCAAGAGAAAAATGAAGAGAATAAGTTTTCTGTAATTAGTATGAGAAAGATACTTATTGAATACAAAATAGATGAAATTAATTTACTATAACTTTTTTTGTTTAGTATAATTTTTCATTGAAAACTTGCTGTGTAAGCCTTTCATTTGTAGAGGAAATTGTTATGCATAGAAATGAGCGTAACTTTTAGAAGGGTAACTTGAGTATATAGCTGTTCAATAGATGTTTTATATTCTTACAAACAGTGCTGTGTCCAATTTTAAAGACTATCGCCTTTGAATTCAAAATAGTAAATGCGCGAAATAGAAATATAAAACTAATTTGAAACTACAACTAAAACGTTTACTAAATTATGACTGCAATTAAACTGATCTCCCCAAAATGTGTCTCATTTTCACTCTTTAATTTAAATAAGAGCACATAACAGCATCTTTAAGAAATATGATGAATCTTGGCTGATGGCCAGAGAGATTGTACGGTGGCTTGCATGTACTGCCTTCCATTACCAGCCCCCCATATGGTGCCGTAAGCACCCGGTGTGGCCCTCAAAACAAAAATTATTGACTGTCAACAGAGTACAAAAGGAAGAGCATTTTCCTTGCATGCTGCTGATCCAGGTTTGACTGTTAATAACTGTCCACCAAACACAGCCAGAAGTGATTCCCTGAGCAACACCAGGTATGCCCTTATTAAACACACCCACACACCCACTCACCCCCTGCCAGGGGGTAAGAGGGAGTAAATCTAAATCATTAATGTAAAACTTTTTCTAAAGTCTTAAATTTTACAGGGCTTTTAATTTTACAGGGCTTTGATGAATTTTCCCTAAAGAAATTCTAAGTGTGAATCTTTCTAACTCTCGCTTCCCTGGAATTGTTGCAAGGAAGAGTGAAGAAAAGAGCTTTTTCACATGTATTTCCAATTTGAGGGAGAAATATCCAGAGCACGTGTGTTTGAAATTTAAATGCGTAAAATGTACAGTTGTGGTTTATTTATTTATTTTTTGCTTTTTGGGTCACACCCGGCAATGCACAGGGGTATTCCTGGCTCATGCACTCAGGAATTACCCCTGGTGGTGCTCAGGGGACCATATGGGATGCTGGGATTCGAACCTGGGTCGGCCGCGTGCAAGGCAAACGCCCTACCCGCTCTGCTATCGCTCCAGCCCCAGTGGTTTATTTTTTAAGAAAGCAGACAGGTCACAAATGTCTGTTTTCTTCTCTTTTCTTTTCTTTTCTTTTCTTTTCTTTTCTTTTCTTTTCTTTTCTTTTCTTTTCTTTTCTTTTCTTTTCTTTTCTTTTCTTTTCTTTTCTTTCTTTCTTATTTATTTATTTATTTTTTTTGGTTCTTGGGTCACACCTGGCGATGCACAAGGGTTACTCCTGCTCATGCACTCAGGATTTACTCCTGGTGGTGCTCGGGGGACCATATGGGATGCTGGGAATCGAACCTGGGTCGGCCACGTGCAAGACAAACACCCTACCCCCTGTGCTATCACTCCAGCCCCACAAATGTCTGTTTTCAAACTAAAAAATTGTGCCAACACAACAGAGTACTTGTTAACAATTTCTGGCATCTTTCTATTTCCTAGTGCCACCTGTACAGTTTTAATACATGGGAGGTTTCTGAAGAGTCCTGACGATAGGATTGGTTACTATGCTCAGCCTCCTGCTGTTTCTATCCTTAACTTATTATGGACAATCAGGATGCTCCAAAGGAGACCCCTGCACTGAGTTTGTCCAGGGCATAGCACACCAACATACTGCTTGGCATTGCTAATTGAGAATGTCCCATTGTTTAAATGCTGACTAGGGCAAATGAGGAAATGTATTTTTAACTTCATTTGTAGTTTATTTAAATTCATATTCAAATGGCCACATACCACTAATTGCTACCATATCGAACAATTTAGTAGAGAATAATTCCTTTTTCACAAAAAGTTCTTTTCAACAGCACTACTCTGCAACTCTACAGCAGCATTTCTCAACCAGGGGCCATATTCGTGCTGTGCCCTGACTCTTCGCCCCCTCCACCCTCACTGGTGAACATCAGTCCCACTGGTGAACATCATATTAGTTATGGCTGGGAGTACAGCATGAGACTTGGGGACTGATTAGTAGGATAGGGTGCCACTTGAAGGAAACAAGGACAGAAGGGGCCACAGTCAAAGAAAGGTTGGCTGTGCTAGAGTTCTTTCTTTTTACTCTTTCACAACTGGCAGTGCTCTGGGGTTACTCCTGGCTCTGCACTCAGGAATCATACTTGACAGTCTTGAGGGACCTTATTGGATGTTAGGGGTGGAACCTGGGTCACATGTATGCAAGGCAGACACACCTTACTCACTGTACTATTTCTCTGACCCTTAGAGTTTTTTTTTTTTTTTTTTTGACTTGGCACAAATCTCTGAGCAAGTAGATTTGTTTGTCCACCATTTTAACATTTAACACAAAATGGAGGTGGCGTGTGGATGCTATTTGGTTGCCAAGAATATTGATATTTGAACAAAAAACACTGCATAACTTTGTTTCCTAAGGAAAAACACATCTTTGGAATGTCATGGAAAGCAGATAATGGTATTTGTTAGTTGGCTATAAAAATTAGCCTAGTAACTGTTAATATAATTATTTATTTAGCAAATTTATGCTAATTTATTTTTGAGAAACTATAAATTATCATCACTTTTTCTATTTAGGTACTTGAAGCTTTCACCAAAGCACCCAGAATCAAATACAGCTGGAATGGACATCTTCGCCAAATTCTCTGCCTATATCAAGAATTCAAGGCCAGAGGCTAATGAAGGTAAAGGATGTTTTTCTGTTTGTTTGTTTTGCTTTTTTTTTTTTAACATCACACTACAATGCCCCCACAATACCCCAAAATTCCTTATAATGAAAGTGATTACAAGTGAATAATTTGGAATCCAGATACTTATATAAGTATTAAAATGTGATTTAAAAAGTTTGTTAGACAGCTAATTAGAGAGAGAAAACAGAAGGGAATGCCTTGCCACAATGGCAGGGTGGGGTGGGGGGGAGATGGGTTTGGGGAGGGTGGGAGGGACACTGGGTTTACGGGTGGTGGAGAATGGGCACTGGTGAAGGGATGGGTTCCCAAACTTTGTATGAGGGAAGTATAAGCACAAAAGTGTATAAATCTGTAACTGTACCCTCACGGTGATTCTCTAATTAAAAATAAATAAATTAAAAAAAAAAAGTTTGTTAGAGGTTTGATGACAAACCAGGGTAAATCTTTAAATTGCTGGTGTGTATGTGTGTGTTATCTAAAAGTGAGGATGCTTTGCATATAGAGGATATGTGATAAAATGGTTATTGGATGAGTTAGTTTCCATAGCCTTCTGAGATGAAGGGAGCCATACAAAGAACTAGCTAATGGTGTACTGAAAGTAATGGATCGAGTGGCTGAAATAGATTATTGATAGAGTCTAACATAAACAGTTACTAAATCTTCTATGTACTGTTGGGTGTCAGCAGACTAAATTCAACTTGGTAAATATTTTGAGTATCAGTTAGATTCTCAAACTTTCCAAATATCTTGCATCTCCTATAACTAAGACTTAGAGCTGAGTCATTATTTGGTAAGAATTGCTTAGGTAGATGAATATAGTTTTACAAATTTTTAAAATTAAAGTACACTTCTAGGGGCTGGAGACATTGTATAGCAGGTAGGATGCTTTGCTTACATTCAACCAACATGGATTCAATCCCTGGCATCTCATATGGTTTCCTGAGCTTGCTAGGAGTGATTCCTGAGTGCATAGCCAGGAGTAAACCCTGAGCACATCTGGGTGTGCCCCTAAAACAGACAAAAAAACAAAAAACCCACCCTTGCCAAAGTATGTTTAGGAAATGACTATATTAGTCTATCAAGCTTATATATAGCTAAGGTAAACTTTGAAGAAGGTTTCATTTAATGAAACTTGTCTAATTTCCTTTTTTTTCTCCCTTCTTTAAGCATTATTCTCTTTGGGGAAAGCTGTATATAGAGATAAAAAGTGTTTAATTAAAAGTTACAACAGTATCCAGAAGACACTTTCTTTTTCTTTTTTTCATATTATTCATAAATAGTCTTTATTGTATTTTTATTTAAATTATGGCTTCACGTGGTCTGTAATTTTTGTTAGGTCTAAGATATTTTCGCTTTAATTTTTCAAATTTTTTGTTTTGTTTTGTTTTTGGGTCACACCTGGCGATGCACAGGGATTACTCTTGGCTCTACACTCAGGAATCACCCCTGGCGGTGCTCAGGGTACCATATGGGATGATCGAACACGCAAATGCAAATGCCCTACCCGCTGTGCTATCGCTCCAGCCCCTAATTTTTCAAATTTTTAAACATTTTTTAGTGAATCACCATGATGTCTATAAACCACTAGTTTATAGACTTATAAACTTTTATAATTACATTTCAGTCATAAAATGATTGAGTACCCATCCCTCCACCAATGCACATTTTCCACAACCAATATTACCAGTATCCCTCCCTCTACCCCCTCAATATCCCCCTCACCTGCCTCTGTGGCAGGCACATTCCCTTTTACTCTCTCTCTCTCCTTTTGGGTGTTATGGTTTGCAGTGCAGGTAGCCAACATTTTTGGTCTGTGGTCTTTTTTCAGCACACATCTCCCAATCCCAAGCGAGCCCTCCAATCATCATTCACTTAGTGGTCCCTTCTCTATCCCAGCTGCCTTTTCCCCCAGCATGTGAGGCCAGCTTCCAAGCCATGGAGCTATCTCTAAAGACACTTTGATTCATCATTGGTTTGAATAGTTGGATAATTTAGGTGGAATTCTTTTCTGTTGTTGTTGTTATTGTTCTCTGTCTCTCACTGCCCCCACCCCTTTTTTTATTTTTATTTTTTGGGTGGAGTTCTTTGGACAGAAATTTGTGGCAGTAAATGAGCAAAAATACCAAAGGGGAAAAAATGCGAGAGGCTTGGTTAGGCAATAACGAACATCTTTAAAGAACATTTGCTAGTTCCCTTGTGGTGTTTCAGTAGGCAGATACCCAAGCAATTCAGGCTATCATATTTTTATCAACTTTTTAAATTGTAGCATTTTATAATTCAGCATTGAATTTTAATCACTTTTGGAATAATACTCACCAAGAAATGTTGTTCTCTTGTGAAGGAACAAAGGGGAAATTCTTAGTTGCCAAGCCTGGCTTACACTATTAAATGTGTTCCAGTATCTTCCTTGGTATGGGAAGAATTTTCCCTAGTAATTGGCTTTTTTCTTGACTAATGTTTCTTGTCTACGCACTTTTCTATAACAAGTAAACAGTTCCATTGAAGCCCCTCCTATCCTTAGACTCTTTCCTGTTCTACCTTTCCTCAAAGCAGGCCACTGTTCTTTTCATTGTTTCCTTTTATACCCAGATGCTCTTGCTGCATTGTTCTTTGAACTCTTAGTTTAAGTCTTAATGTTTTTATTTCTCTATGTGGCTTTTGGAAGCTGAAGGATGGTTAAATTTCTTTTGCCACTTGGTGGTGAGGAAAAGAGGAATAAAATGTCTTTGCTTAAAAAAAGACCAATTGGTTTGGGGGATGGGTGGGGTGGGGAGAAAGTGACTCACATAAGTATAAGTTTGTGTTCTATTTTTTCCTATCAATTGAGTACTGTCTTAAGTAGCCACCTACTCTTAACTGTCCTTAGAAGAATGCTGTTAATCAGAGGCTCCCAAACTTACTTGGCCTGCCACTTCCTTGACAGAAAAATTAATAATCACTTCATGCCTACCCGGAAATGTTCATGTGAACAAACAGAACGTTCCTTGCCTCTCCATGAGAGAGAGAGAGAGAGAGAGAGAGAGAGAGAGAGAGAGAGAGAGAGAGAGAGAGAGAGAGAGAAAACCCTGCATTCCAGCTTCTTAGGGTGGGGAAAAAAGCTGTATAGCCTCCTTTGGGAAACACTTCTTCAAACAAGAACAAAAATAATATAACGGGTGACAGATCATTTGTTTTAGGAAGCTTTATATTAAATTACCTACTAGTAAATAAGAGTTCCAGTTGCCAAGCAACATTCCCCCCACAGGGGCATGTGATGGCCATGAGATTTCAGAACACTGTTTTTAGTTATTTTAGGGACTTAATAGGTTTCCCTTACGTATTTTTTTGGTTACAGTTCTGCAGTTCTTTTATCTGTCTGTTTAGTGCAATTAAAAATATTAACAGTCCAGAAAGTAGTGATTCAACTCCTGGTTTTAATCTAAACAGTAAATAACTCACATAGAGATGGAGTTGTCATAAATAGGAATAGCTTGGCCTTTGAGTAGTAACTGTTAAGTGTTTTACAAACTCCAGTATGTTAGCACAATTTTAAGACCCCGACTTTAATACAGATTTAAGACTCCACGTCATAGTACTGGGCTGGTGAAAGTGAAACCAAATGTGGTGCTTAGATTTTGGGACAAGTCAACAAATAAGATTTAAAGACTATTGTAAAGGAAAACACTGATGATAGATACAATAGAAAATATTTAGATACAATAGAAAATATTTAGATACAATAGAAAATATTTTGGTAAAATGTTCAAGTTTATTGGGAGGAAGAATGTTACCTTTTGAAGCATTGAAAGAAAAATCAGTGGTTAATTCCTTTTATGGTAAAGAATTAGGTATAACTTGTTCTGGATCCAAATTCTGCTAGTACTGTAATTTACTAATTTATGTAATAGTAACTAAGTGCTTAGCTGTAACTAGTATGTACTTCATTAGCTGTTAGCTATAGAATATTCTTAAAGAATTAGTGAATTGAGCAGTGATAAAATCTGCCATTATGTGTTCTGAGACATAGATCATAATATTATGATTTGTATATATATATATTTTTTTGCTTTTTGGGTCACACCCAGCGATGCTCAGGGGTTACTCCTGGCTTTGCACTCAGGAATTACTCCTGGCGGTGCTTGGGGGACCATATGGGATGCCGGGGATCGAACCCAGGTCGGCCGCGTGCAAGGCAAACGCCCTACCCGCTGTGCTATCGCTCCGGCCCCATGATTTGTATTTTTAAGTAGAGGCAGTTTCTTTCTTTTTTTTTTTTTTATTCCAGATTTCTATTTTATTTTCTAGATTTTTTATTCCTCCCTCTCTTGATATCTTTTTTCTCTCCCACCCTTCATCCTTCTTCCTTTCTGGAAAAGCATTTGGAATCAGATGGTGATTGATGGTTGTTTTTCAGTGTAGGTAGGAAGAGGCATAGTATACCTACCTGTTCTTTCAAAAATCAGTTATGTGTAGTGCTCTGGCTTTAATACTATTTCTAAACTGTGATACCTCAATTTTTTAAAATGGTTGTATAAGGTTATCCCTTAGTAAAACTAATAGCAATTTTAAAATATAGTTTTAGGGGCCGGAGCGATAGCACAGCGGGTAGGGCGTTTGCCTTGCACGCGGCCGACCCGGGTTCGATCCCCGGCATCCCATATGGTCCCCCAAGCACCGCCAGGAGTAATTCCTGAGTGCAAAGCCAGGAGTAACCCCTGAGCATCGCTGGGTGTGACCCAAAAAGAAAAAAAAAATAAATAAATAAAATATAGTTTTATCCAGGTAAATAATAATTTTTGTTTTCTTCATTGTGAATTATTACTGTTTTCTACAGATAGATCTGGTTTTATTAGAGTAACTCTTTTCTGCTGCATTAACTCATTTAGGTTATACTATAATGTGTGCTTATTGAAATAATTAAAACATAAAATCAATGAAATCTCAGTATTCCTCTTAAATCACATTATTTTAACTTTCATTTAAATGTAATTTTGCAAATGTATGTAAATTTATTCAGGTAATTATATTCTGCAGTTGCCTTTTTGTATATTATGTGGTAGAATTCCTTCCATGTAAAAATATAAATCAGCTTAATTTTTAGAAGTACTGCTTAATATTCCATATGGATTTTTATTTCTACATTATCTTGCAGATATTTGGATTTCTTGAGTTTATTTTATTGCAACTGATAATACTGCCAGTGAATGTTCTTATAAGTAGTTTTGTCATTTTATTTTGTAGGGGAAAATGGTTTTGTACATGGGAAGAAACTATAAATTCAAAACTTAGAAATAAGGCTTAGGGGCTAGAGTGATAGCACATTGGGTAGGGTGTTTGCCTTGCACAATCGGGTTCGATTCCCAGCATCCCATATGGTCCCTTGAGCAGAGCCAGGAGTGACCCCTGTGCATTGCCGGGTGTGACCCAAGAAGCAAAAAAAAAAAAAAAAAAGGCTTAGCTAGCACTCGTTTCTTTAAAAAGTTTGTACGAATATCTAGTCAAACCAATGGTATAAATATAAATTTGGAGTTTGAATAAGTTTTTCCCAGTTATTCTTGGAAGGTATATGCCAGTTTATATTTACACTAATGTGAGAGTATTTGTTTCTTACACTTCTGAGTGAGAGCCAGAGAGAATGATTATCTTTGAAAGAAGTGGAGAATATGAATCATTTTAATTTTGCTCTCTTCTAAGAGGCCCAAAAAGGTGCTTTGGTTTTCATGAGCAATTTTAAATTCATGCAATTTTAAATTGATTACATGACTTTTATTACAGTTTTTTTGAGCTTTTGAAATATCTTCTTTGAGATGCCAGCATAAAAGTATTAAAAAAGAATAGCACTAAAACTAATCACAGGACAAGGAGTTACTTTCTGCTGGCCTCTTACTGCCTTCTAGTGGTTAATCTTGACATTTTCATTATTTTTATTTTTTAATGTTGGTTTGGTTTTGGCTGGTGAAGTTGAGGGGAGCCACATTCAGAATTACTCCTGTTAGTGTTCAGGAGACCGTATGGGATGCTGTGGACCAAACCCGGGTCTGTTGTATGCAAGGCAAGTGGCCTATCTGCTGTACTATTGCTCTAGCCCTGAATGATTTTTCTTTTTCACTACTTCTTGGTATCTTTGTTGTTTGCTTTTCCATATATAGGTGATAAACTTTATATCAGATAATTATGTTTTGCGGGGGTGGGGCTCACATCTGACAATGTTCAGGGGTTACTTCTGGTTTTGTACTCAGGAATCATTCCTGGTGGTACTTGGGGCAGCATATGGGATGTTGGGATTGAACCCAGGTTGGTTGCGTGCAACGTAAATCACTCCAGCCCCTATTCTGACACTTTTGATAAGTTTGAATAGTATGTGATAGATCTTCTGGAATGTGATCTATCTTTCTTTCAGCTTTGGAGAGGGGTCTCTTGAAAACACTCCAGAAACTGGATGAATATCTGAATTCTCCCCTCCCTGATGAAATTGATGAGAATAGTATGGAGGACATTAAGTTTTCTACACGGAAATTCCTAGATGGCAACGAGATGACACTAGCCGATTGTAATCTGCTGCCCAAACTGCATATTGTCAAGGTAGGTCAATAGGATGTGGTGACTTGTCGCCTTCAAACCTAGTTTTCTGCTTGCTACGCATTGTATCTACTAAGTTTTTCCTTTGTACACAAGACTTCTCTGATTTCCCTTTGTACGCCTAGGAACCCCAGATAGTCTAACTAATGCTATTTAGGCAGCAGTTGAGATACCATGGAGTTAAATGAAGTGGAAAAAAAAGATGTCTTAAAATTTGAAAAGGAAGGTACTTTTTTGTTTTCTGCATAAATTTAAAGATGTAGTAGATAACTTTGAATTGGAATTTGCCACTCCAACTTACATTTTCAGGTTCTCTGATCTTTTCCGTTCACGGTTAAAAAAAAATGAGTATTGATTGTGAAATACTGTGTTAAGTATAAGTTATAAATAGTACTTGTGTAGTAAAAAAAATAAAGATCAAGAAAAAACTCAGCAGATTTGAAAATAAATCTGGGGGGCTGGAGAGATAGTTAACGTGCTGAGCACATATTGGAGGCACATATTTGATTCAAATAAAAAACAAAGAAATCTAAAAAGTAGTGGTTTTCTTTTGGGCCACACAAGCAGTACTCAGGTGCTGTTTATTCCTAATTCAGTTGAAGGTCGTATTCTCTGGTACTGTTTTTAGGTACTGTGCAGTGCTGGAGTTAATCTCACAGCTGTAGCATGCAAGCATGAGCATTAGTCTTTGAGCTGCCTCTCCACCCCTAGACCAGTGTCTAAAGTGTTATTCAGTGGATTACACTTGACTGTGTCTCCGGTTAGCTAAGGCTGGCATTTGTAATCACTGTCACACTTCTGAGTCTGGTATAGTTTACAGATCTTGTCATTATTTAACTTCTTGTTAGAATGAAAGTGGCAGTCTTTTTTCCACAAAATCAATAATTTACCCAAATGTTGGAGATATGTCTGGTCTGTGTTACATGGAAAATAAATGTTGATGTCTTATCCCTTTATCCCCTTGTGTTTCAGGTGGTGGCCAAAAAATACCGCAACTTTGATATTCCAAAAGGAATGACCGGCATCTGGAGATACTTAACTAATGCTTATAGTAGAGATGAGTTTACCAATACCTGCCCCAGTGATAAGGAGGTGGAAATAGCATATAGCGATGTAGCCAAAAGACTTTCCAAGTAAAATAGCACTTGTAAGAGAGATGTCTTCTCATCTTCCCCTAAGAACATGGCTTTTCTTAACAGACTGCTCCTTCCTATGAAGTTTGAATTTTATTTTGCATGATCATGCAGTTAATCAAGATTAGGATAAAGGATAGACAAGGTATAGTAGCTATCTTGAAATATACACTCCTAAGCAGTATTATTTCAAATTTCTTCTAACCTGACTATCTCACCTCATCTTTATCCGCCTCTCCTATCATTTGGAGACACTCCATCACAAACTTTTCACTTTAGAGGTAGTTTGCCCTCTTTGAAGCTCTCACCACTGAGTCCGTTTCTTGTGTATAGATGGCAGAACATTTTGAGGTGTAATGTTTAACTGTTAACTGCTAAAATAGTAACCATGTACTCATCAGTTAATCCCAAACTGGTGCATAATGCATGGTACAAGGAATATTTATGTACTTGGGGAATTTTATATTATTTAGTAAGAGTATGAAACAATTGCTACTGTATCAAAATAATCTGTTTCAACTTAGTCTGTCCTGGATATGTACTAAAAGGATACTAGGGCCAGCGTAAAAAATCTACAGAAAGTCACAACACATTTTGCTATTTCACTCTGTATGTGGATTTTAATTGCTTAAAAGCATGTAGTAAATAATAAATCTTTAAACCAAGTAGAACACTGACATCAGGTGGAAGCTGAAAGTTTAGAGAGAGAGATGTATTCTTAAGATTTTTTGAGCATTCAGTCCATATCAGAAACCAGTGGGCACCTTATACTCTCTGCTTAAATATTGGTTTTATTATATGTGCTCAGCCCAGTGCCATTTATATCACTGTCTTCCTTTATTCTGAAAAGCTCTTTAAGGTAAGAACAGACCATTGTAGATCTTTTGAGCATCACTACATAAACTGACATTTAGTTGAGTTAGCAATAGCTGTATAATGATAAGTAATATAAAAATTAATGCAGAGATTAACCTGAGGACTTTAGGGTGGGTTTGTCAAAATATCAAGTAGATTTTTTTCTAAAAAATATTTATTTGATGTTGATAGTCTAGAAAAAAGAACGCACTGTTTGCCCTGTATTTGAAACAAGATAAAAATAGACTAAATTGTTAACTGTTATAGGTAGGTATTTATCATCATACTTCCTTCAGATTATTACTATTAATATTATTTTTGGTGAGGCAAGATAGTTTTGAGATTTATTTAGACAGATGTAAGGGGAGAGAAAGGGAGAAGTATGTGTTCAAGAGAAAGCACAAGCATCTCCAGAGTGGAAAATAACCAAGCAAAGAAACAGGCAAATGACATACACGTTCAAGGGAGAACATGGGCTTGAAGAGCAGGCCTCAGTTAATTTTTTCTACACCGTATTAAGGAATAGCACCCTGTATGTTTTGCAAGTTGAAGTCCTGAACCAAGATATTTGTGCTCTAATTTGATAGGATGAACTAGGTGAAATAGAAACAAATGCTTGTTATGTATTTATTCATTTTTTAAAATGAACTTTCTAAGTACTAGTCCAAAGACTGTGGTTGTGACTATAATATATTTTGGTAATTTTTTTTATACCTAGCTTAAAAAGTGCTATTTCTTATAGAATGTTTTTGAAATTTCAAGTATATTGCTTTAAAATAGCAAAGTTTTTCCCTTTTTGATATCTTAACTGTTAGTAAGCCCTGGCTTTATGGAAGCAGCCCAACTTTTTATAAGTATGCCACATTTTTTAACCTATCAGTAATTATTTAGGTTGGTATAGAAAGATAAGAAGAGCTCCATATTGTATCCACTTGGCTCAGGGAGATTTCTTTGACTAATCTTTCTTAGAACTTTTTATTAGAGATCAAACTCCCTTTTATAATTAAATATTGGATGATGATTTATTTGGCTCTAGAAAGAAGCATTATCAGGTTATTGAGAAATACTGTAACAGTTGCTTCAGTGGGTACAAATGTCACATCTGTACCAATACACAGGCAGCCATCATCATTTTTTTCCTGCTTTTTTAAGTAGTGACAACTTGGCATTTACTGAACCTTGCTTCATAGTTTAAAAGATTAAAAAAAGAGAGAGAGAGCCGAGAGAAGTTGGTATCTGTTCTTTCAAGTGGACTAAGTGGTATTAGGGCAGAGGGTTAGTGAAAAAAGAGTCACGTAACTCAAAATGGAGTGATAAAAAAACAATCTGAAACTCGCTTGTGAATATTTCCCCTTTGAATTCTCTCTCAAATTTTGTTTTCCACTTCATCAAAAGGTTAGATTTAGCTATCTCTGGATATCCTAGGAAGGCAGGTGTGTTTGAGATTTTGATGAAGACAGAACTCCATGATGAAGACAGAAAGGCAAGTCATAGTTATACCAGGAAAGTCAGCCAAATGGAATTAAGATTGGCAAATGGACAGAAGTGGTAAAAAGGATGATCCTATGATAGGCATCTTCCCTCTTAATTGTTTGCAGGATCATAGCTTAAAATCTTGGGAGACTTGGGGCACAAAAGTTTTCGTGGCAGTTCATGTAGTATTTTGCCTTATCTCAGTCATTCATGTTTTGATATAGTTGACATAATTGAAATCATGATATTTTTTCTGCTACTGAATCTTTTCCTCCCTGCTTCATTTCCGTTCCACTTCAGCAAGGAGATTGGATATTAAATGAAAACGCTCACTATTTTGTTGGGGATTTTGAGAGATTTTTGTATTCAACAATTGGAAAGCTCTGTTATTTCAGCTGATACAACTTTTTTTATATAGATGTAGATTTTCTGTACAGTTCTGTTACCTCCTTTTGATAGGATTTCTGACTTACAGTAAAATGCAGATGATATTTTATTTGTTAGTAACTTTGGCTTGCATAACTTATCGTAAACCCTTGAGCAATTTGTATACAATTAAGAGTTTCCTGACATTTAGGCTTACAATAAGTTGATTCCTCTAGAATTTAGGCATTTTTACTTTATTTCTGTTGAGTTTGAATCAAAGTTCATGTAGATAGCTTTTAACTCTGTGCATTAAAGAATACCCATTTAGAAAATATTTACAAGGTAAAAAATGAGAAGAAATGGAAATGTATTTTTTCATGATAATTTTCATACACATTTCATCAAGTTTATTGATTTTTTACACTGCCTATAATTTGTATTTGATTAAAAGAGAGGAAAGCATTCATTACTGATGTGAACTTTTAAAAAATTGCATTGATAATTTATAGATTATTAATGTTGGTCACCACAGTTATATTTTTATCATGACAGGCTTTCAACTTTTCCCAAATCCTAATTTTGGACAGAATTGGAGTATTTTCTTTAGACTTATTTGAAAAAATGAAACCTTTTTTTTTTTTCTCTCTGGAACCAGTATGTTGCTGGCAGCTGTTGTATTAAAAATAAAGTATATTTTCACTACCACAAAAGGTTCTTTGTTTTCTTCTTCATGAAAATAAATAAATTGAGGTAAAAGTTTCGTGTGAGACTACTTTTTTCCCTTTGGGTGATTTAGTAAACAATGAAGAAAAATCATCTTCATAGGTCATAAAACAACTTAATTTAAATGTTCATGAAAATACTTTGATTAAAGTGTTCTTGATATTCATCCTTATCAAAATAGGATCAGCAGTAAAAACTTTGATAAAGATACCTGTTAAGGGCCCAAGTTTGATTCCTCCGTCTCTCCCAGAAAGCCTGGCAAGCTAATGAGTATCCCGCCTGCACGGTAGAGCCTGGCAAGCTACCTGTGGCGTATTCAATATGCCAAAAACAGTAACAACAAATCTTACAATGGAGACATTACTGCTGCCCACTCGAGCAAATCGATGAACAATGGGATGACAGTGCTATGACCTGTTAAAGGGGATGGAGAGATAGTACAAGTAAGCATCTTGCACATGGCTGACCCAGATTTCATATGTGGCATCCCATTATGTTTCCTGAGCACTGCCAGGAATGATCCCTAAGCGCATAACCATGAATAAGCCCTGAGCACCACCCAATATGACCCAAAATACGATCTCCACCCCCTCCAAAAAAAGACGCCAATTAAGAACCTACACTAAATTTCATGTATGACTATGAAATAGAAGCCCTCTCACTGAAGTCAGGAATAAGAATTACCGTCTATGGCAGCTATCACTCAGGTACTTTTAATAGCTAATTTATTAGAAAGCCTCCTTGTAAATGCAGTAAAGTATCAAAAGTAAGGAATGGGTGGGGGGGGGACCTGGGGTCATTGGAGGAGGGATGGCTCATGGGTGTTGAGTTTAGAAATGGGAACACTGTACATCTTAAATTCTATTTTGAAGAATTTTGTATAGAAAAGAAAGTGAAGTTGACGGCTCTTTGTTTTCTCAGAGGAAGGCACCACCCTGGGTTTTGTTGTTTGTTTGTTTGCTTTTTATTTTGGGGTCACACCCAGCATTGCTCAGGGCTTGCTTCTGGCTCTGCTCTCAGGAATCACTCCAAGTGTCTTCAGGCGACCCAATGGGGTGCTGGGGATCAAACCCTGGTCAACCACATGCAAGGCAAGTGCCCTACCTACTGTACTACCACTCTGGCCCAGTTGATGGTTCTTTGAAGAAATTACATATAATAAAGATAATCTATTAGAAAAAAGAAAGTTGAATAGAATCATTGAATACAAGATTGAGAAATAGAAACATTATATGCAGATATTAACTAAAATTTAAAAAGCTAGTAATATTTCTAGAGGAAAATAGAGTAAAAGAAATGGGACGTTATTGACATACATATGAGTTCAGAAACGTGTAATAGTTGCCTGTTTTTAAAAAGTAAAATATAGGGCTATTTGGTGTATGTGCGTGTGTGTGTGGTAAAATAAAGTTTAGGGCTACTTGGTGTGTGTATGTATGTGTGTGTGTGTGTGTGTGTGTGTGTGTGTGGTATAGAGCTACTGTGTGTGTGTGTGTGTGTGGTGGAGCCCACACCCACAGTGTTCAGGGCTTACTCCAGATTCTGCTCAGAGATACTCCTGTCCTTGGTCAGGAGACTGTTGTGCTGGGGAAAGAACCCTAGTTGTCTGGCTGCATGCAAAGCGAATGCCCTGCATGCTGTACTCTCTCGCCATGATGACAATGCATTCTGAGAAGTGCATCATTAGGCAGTTTCCTTGTGTAAATATCCGAGTGTAATTACACAAAGATAGCACAGCCAATTCAACACCTCAGCTATGGTGGACCCCGCTGGCATTGCTCCTGTATATGCGGCCCACTGATGAAGACATTGTCAGGTGTCATGTGCTTCACAATGCTACAACATGCATGCAGAAAATGTGCAGCAAGGACAACCAGGCACAAACAACCAGAGATTCCATTTCTCTGAAATGACAAGAGGGTGGGAGCGATAGTACATGGAAGAAGTAACTGCTATGAGTACTTTTGGGAATGATGAAATGTCCTGAAATGAACGGTAAACATCGCACAGCTTTGTAAATACATAAAAAATTTAATGGCATGTAAATTGCGTCCCAATTTTTAGAAACTAAAGGGAAAAATTCTGACTTGCTGGAGTTTTGAATAATCAATGTATTGACAGGTGATTGGCAAGGTAATGTTTGTGTTCCTTTGTATTTGGATGAAAGTTAAATTTACCTATCATCTCATATATATATATATATATATAATGTATTATATACATAATACATGGTTGGGGACCATATCTGGCAGTACATAGGGCTTAATCCTGGTCACGAAGTCACTCCTGGTATTGCTGGAGGTCTGTATGTGATGCCAGGGGTGGGACAGGAGTCAGCCATATGCAAGGCAAGTACCTGTTAAGTCCTGTACTATTGCTCTGGCCCCCGAGATACATACTTAAAAAGAGGAAAATATATTATTGGTGATACAACTCTATATATTTGATTTAATCCACCTGAAATGGGTGATTTTTATAGTTTGTAAATTATACCAATAACAATTTCTTGAAATAAAAATACAAATCTGAAATCAAGAATTCACTGGGGGAGTGATCTCTCCAGTGGTATATAGAAAACAGGGATAAGGGAATGCATGGTATCAAAAGGCGGAATATCTAGCTTACCCTTGGCCCTCGATTATAAAAATGAGGACAAGAGGAAAGAAATTGAGGGAGGAGGGCGAAGCGATAGTACAGCTGATAGGGCGCTTGCCTTGCACCCACTAGGGTACCCCGAACACCGCAAGGAGTGATCCCTGAGGGCAAAGCCAATAGTAAGCACTGAGTACCGCGGGTGTGGCCCAAAACCAAACAAAAAAATAAAATAATGGGGGGGCTGGAGCGATAGCACAGCGGGTAGGGCGTTTGCCTTGCACGCAGCCAACCCGGGTTCGAATCCCAGCATCCCATATGGTCCCCTGAGCACCGCCAGGGGTAATTACTGAGTGCAGAGCCAGGAGTAACCCCTGTGCATCGCCAGGTGTGACCCAAAAAAAAAGAAAAAAAAAAAGGGGTCTAGGTCCCATATTAGTCAGGCCCTCTCCCAGGAGTTCATCCCTCAAGGAGGAAGTAGGAGCCTAACTTGGGTCCCTAACTTGGTCCCTAAATTAGCCCTCCCTCACATCAGATGGGTCAAGGCCTAATGAGGCCGGAAGGGGGCGCTGGCTCCCTGCTTTTGCAGTTCCGCTATTGCAAGCACGGTGGTGGCTGCTGCAGACGCCCTCCAGTTTGGCGAGCTGTCAGCTCCCTTCAGCAGCGTCCAGGGCTTCCTTCCTCTTTATCAGATCTGCCCGGGCTGCTGCAGCGCTTTGCGAAGGCGGCTCCAACCTTCTTCCCTTCTTCCTGTGTCGCACAGAGGCTTTCAGACTCAGCCACTAACCTATGATTCCTCGCCTGCCACCCGCCGGAGGCCGGGCCTGGGGTACCCTTGGCCCGGGCTCCATCCCTCTTTTCTTTGGAGGTGCGGCCCCGTTTTGAGGTCAGACTGCGTTTGGGCTTTGGCTGCCATCAGATCCAAAAGCAAGCGCGCGCCTCTAGCAGGTCAGCTTTGCAGAGCCGTGGCGCGTCCGCAGGAAGCGCTTTGCAAGCAAAACTAGCAGGTCTGGTGGCAGTTGGGTCGAGGCGAGGGCGAGGGACTTTGCTGTGGTTAGTCCTGGAGGTCCTCCCTCCCCCCACCCTCTACCCCAGGGCACAGAGAGTCCTTTTAACGCCCCGGCCCCGAAGGCGTTGGCCCAAGTGGCTGTGAGCGCCGCTGCAGGCGCAGGCGGCTTAGGCGGGCGGGGCTCCAGGGGAGACCGGTGCCTCTGGGAAGGGAGCCGCGCTGGGGACCCGGAGTTGACAGTGTCCGAGAAAGGCGCTAGAAGGGAATGACCCCCGCCTCCCAAACGTTTCCCGTCTTTTCACTTTCCCCCGTCGGCTGTGATAGTGATGATCATGATTTACAATTATTTTCTTAGATAACATGCACAGAGAAGTGATTTGCCTGGTGTCGCCAAGTGAGGATCTGATGATACAACTCTGGCTCCAGAGCTCCCCTGGGCATTAGGGGACACGTTGACCAGCGGAGGCTCAGCAAACTGAATCCTCCACTCCTCGCCCCTCCTCCCCTCTCCTCCCTGCTTTCCTTCTTTTCTCCTTCCCTCCCCTCTCCCCTTTCCTTTCCTCTCTCCTCTCCTTTCTTCTCTCCACCCCTCTCCTCTCTCTCTTTTTTAAATTTGAGGTGGGTGGTCACACCAAGTGGTGTTCAGGGGACCATACAGTGCCAGGGATCAAACTTAGGGACACACACACACACACACACACACACCACACACACACACACACACACACACACACACACACACACGAGGCATGAACTCTACCTGGGCATGACCCCAGGATGAACTGCATCCCTGAATGGAAAGCAATTTTATTTTTTGTGTTTGGGCCACACCTGGTGGTGTTCAGAGCTTATACTGGCTCTGTGTTCAGGGTCACTCCTGACGGGGCTCTGGGATCCTATGGGGTACTGAGGCTTGAACCTGTGTCAGTTGCATGCAAGACAAGCGCCCTACCTGCTGTACTATCTCTTTGGCCCTGTAATTAAAATTGGTTTAAAAATTGCGGGGGAGGGGGGACTTTCTCTTTTTCTTTCTTGGTATTTTTTTTGCTTGTTTTCTATCAATTTTATTATTTTTTGAAATTGTAGTTGAAGTACCACCGTTATAATAGTGTTAACATTTTTATTTTATTTTTTTGCTTTTTGGGTCACACTTGGAGATGCACAGGGGTTAATCCTGGCTTTGCACTCAGGAATTACTCTTGGCAGTGCTCAGTGGACCATATGGGATGCTGGGAATCGAACCCAGGTCGGCCATGTGCAAGGCAAATGCCCTACCGGCTGTGCTATCACTGCAGCACCTTTTTTTTTTACATCTTGGATATTAGTTTATTTACATCTTGGATATTATTATTTTATTTACTAGGATATTATTAGTCTTGGATATTATTAGTTTATTTACATCTTGGATATTAGTTTATTTGACATGTGCGTATATGTAAAAATAATAATTTACATATGAATGAGTAAAAAAGAAGGCTTGGAAAGTACTGGAAGTTTTCTCTTCTTTAAAAAATTTCTTATTAGTTAACACTTATGATTTTAATGTACACAATCACTGCACCTTTGCCACTCTCAAAGTTCCCCGGACCCTCGACACTGTCCTTATATCACTTCTAGTCTGACTTTTCCTTTTCCCAGCCCCCTCTTCTCTCACCCCATCCCCACCCCCACCCCAACCCTCGCTTGGTAATCTCAGTTTTGTAGTCCAGGGCCCAAGGTTTGTCATGGATGCTGTTGGCCCCCTCCTGTCAGTTCTCTGCAGATCACAGAGGAGTGAGATCACCTGGTATGTGCCGCCTCCCTCTGACTTATTTCACTGAACTCGGTGCCCTCCATTCAGTTCCACACAGGCGGGAGGCTGATATCTCGGTGCAGGGGAGGAGCTGCAGGGTGCCCCAAGAACACTCGGTGGTGTGAAGCTCAGGAGGCCAGTGGCGAGCCCTGGCCAGCTCTGGCTTCCACCATACCTGGCCAGGGATGGGAAAAGTTAGCAGAACTAAAGGGCTCTGGGGCTTCGTGCCCGTCACACAGCCCCTAAGAGGCAGGGGTCCTGGCTAGGGAGGCAGACTCTGGAGGCCAGGGGGGCAGAGGAGGCCTGTCCCGGTCCTTGACTCTGAGACATGGGTGCAGCTCCCTGTGGTCTGCAGAGGTCTGGGAGCTGCCAGTGGGCCTCCTGCTGCTACACGGAGGGTTTCCTGTCAAGGAAGGGGGAGGAGAGGGAGGAAACCCAGACCCCTCCCCCTCCCACCTCATTCCTGATTTTTGTCTCATTCTTTTAGGGAGTTTATGGCACAGAAATCATTCTGCATCTCTCCAGATATTATAAGAGTATTATGGCTGTCGTTCCAAATCTTGAGATTGACTTTTAGTTGAATTATTTAAAAATGGGAAATAAAGGCAAAAGTATCTAAAATGAAGTTGAGCCCAACCCATGGATGCACACTACTGATTTCTTAATAGTGTTTTTTGAGTCTGTCTATGTGTGTGTGTGGGGGGGGGGGATTCCAGTCCATAAAGTACTCAGGGACCCAGAGGCCACTCCTGGAGATAGTTTCACAGGGTCTGGCTTTATGGGGGTGACTCGGCCTGGTGGATCATTGGGCCACACCTGCTAGTACCAGAAAACCGTGCAGTGCTAGGAATCAAGTTCAGCTCTCTGTGCAAAGCCTGGAATATGTGATATGTGTGGGAGGCCCAGGTTCTGTTCTGAGCACTGCCAAAAGCGACCCCTGAGCACAGAGCCAGGTGTGACCTCCAAACCAGAATGCTACCACTACTACTAAATAATCCTTGACATCTGGAATCTGTATCGCATTTTGAAAGTCCTTTTGATGCAATCTCTGCTGCAACCTGTGATGTGTTTTTTCCTCTCTCCTTCTCCCTCTCTCTCTGTCCTTTCTCTCCCTCTCCCTCTCCTCTCCCTCGCCCCTCTCTGTCTCTCTTCCTCTCCCTTTCTCTTCCCCTCTCCCTCTCTCCCACCCAAGCCCCTTACATTTTTCCAAATAAGATTTTTACCTCACTAAAACAAAAAGACAAAATTAAAATAACCTTGGTGTTGCACTACTCTTGGTGATGCTCAGGGGCTACTCCTAGTTCTGTACTCAGGGCTGCTCCTCAGTGCTCAGGGGATCATGCCCTGCCAAGGACTGGGGACAGTCACATGCAAGGAAAGTGTTTAGCCCCTGTCCCATCTCTCCAGCCCCTAAAAATATCTTTCTCTCATGATAGTGCAGTGGGTACAGCATTTGCCTTGCACATAGTAGACCCGGGTTCAATTCCTGGCATCCTATATCGTCCTCTGAGCACTCCCTGGAGTAATTACTGAGCACAGAGCTGGGAGTAACCCCTGAAAATTGCCGGGTGTAACCCAAGAATTGGAAAAAAAATCTCATTGAAATACAGTCTGAGTTGAGCTTAATGATGCACAATCTGAGTTGTGTATCATTAAAAATAACACGGTGAGCACCTCTTAAGTGCCAGGCACTGCTTTTGTAGATGGATGGAGACACGTGATCTCGGCTTCCCAGGAGTGTCCAGGATCACAAGAGAGAAAACACATAAGCACAAATAACCAGGCAATAAAAGCAGGCGAGAAACAATTCACAGGAGACTTACAAGAGTACTCGTCATCCGTCCATTCACGAATATTTATTGACCTTACCTTGTGTGGATTCTTAAAGGGAATACTGACTTTTCACTAGGAAAATCAACAACGCATCAAAGAGACTATTTGGGAAGGGAGGGTGGGCTGCAACCCCCTATAACAGGGCTTACCACCAGCTCTGTGCTCATGGAGCATTCCTGGTGGTGCTTGGCCAACTTTAAGTGAATCTGGACAATTGAACTGGGGCCAGCCACATACGAGGCAAGCGCTTTACACCCTGTATTGTTTCCAGCCCTGAGAATAATTTTTTTTTTTAGTTTTATATATTTATTTATTTATTTATTTTTTAAAATTTATTTATTTATTTATTTTATTTATTTTTTTTTTAAAGAAATATTTTATTGAACCACCGTGAAAACAAAAAATACAAAGCTTTCAGGTTTAAGTCACAGTCAAATACTGATTAAACCACCATCCCTTCACCAGTGCACCCGTTCCACCACCAAGAACCCCAATACACCCCCCTCCCACCCCTCCCCCCATCTAAGTAGCTGATGATATTCCCATTATTCTCTCTATATATTGAGTACATTTCATATTTCCATACAGAACTCACTATTGTTGATTGGAAATTTTCCCCAACAATCAGGCCTGCTGAATAAGCATCATCTAATAATTTCTCTTACTTGGTAAAGGTGAAGACTTTGAGTCCGCGCGGCCGCTATCGCGGCCGCGCGGTTTTGGGTTTCTAATATTTTAGCTCAGTTCACAGTCAAAATGGATGGCTGCAAGAATCTGCTCTGGTGCCAAAATGGGTTAGGAGACCTCAGGATCACAGTCAGTAGGCGGGAGGCTCTGCTTCTCGTGCCGCGGCTCTTGGTTCATCTCTGGGCGGAAGGCGCGCCGGGAACACCTCCCCTCCCAGGATCACCTACAGGCTACGCCACTAAAGAAAGTCCTACCTCCTGGTGCAGGGGTCTTAGAGGGTGGCTCTCACCGCGTGGCTGCTGCCGCTGCCGCCATTTTCGCTCAGAAAAATGGGGTAGAGAGGGAAAAAAATCCCTCCCCGGGCTGCACGAGGTTGTAGTTCAGTTCGCAGTCAAAATGCATGGCTGCAAGAATCTGCTCTGGTGCCAAAATGGGTTAGGAGACCTCAGGATCACAGTCAGTAGGCGGGAGGCTCTGCTTCTCGTGCCGCGGCTCTTGGTTCCTAAAATTTATTTATTTTTAATTAGAGAATCACCGTGAGGGTACAGTTACAGATTTATACACTTTTGTGCTTATACTTCCCTCATACAAAGTTTGGAACCCATCCCTTCACCAGTGCCCATTCTCCACCACCCGTAAACCCAGTGTCCCTCCCACCCTCCCCAATCCCATCTCCCCCCCACCCCACCCTGCCACTGTGGCAAGGCATTCCCTTCTGTTTTCTCTCTCTAATTAGCTGTTGTGGTTTGCAATAAAGGTGTTGAGTGGCCGCTGTGCTCAGTCTCTAGCCCTCATTCAGCCCGCAACTCCCTTCCCCCACATGGCCTTCGACTGCAATGTAGTTGGTGATCGCTTCTCTGAGTTGACCTTTCCCCGGAACGTGAGGCCAGCCTCGAAGCCATGGAGTCAACCTCCTGGTACTTATTTCTACAGTTCTTGGGTGTTAGTCTCCCACTCTGTTATTCTATATACCATAGATGAGTGCAATCTTTCTATGTCTGTCTCTCTCTTTCTGACTCATTTCACTCAGCATGAAACTTTTCATGCCCATCCACTTGACTACAAAATTCTTGACCTCCTTTTTTCTAACAGCTGCATAGTATTCCATTGTATAGATGTACCAAAGTTTCCTCAACCAGTCATCCGTTCTGGGGCATTCGGGTTTTTTCCAGATTCTGGCTATTGTAAACAGTGCTGCGATGAACATACATGTGCAGATGTTGTTTCGATTGTACTTTTTTGCCTCTCTGGGATATATTCCCAGCAGTGGTATTGCTGGGTCAAATGGGAATTCAATATCTAATTTTTTGAGAGTCGTCCATATTGTTTTCCAGAAGGGCTGAACCAGTCGGCATTCCCACCAGCAGTGAAGAAGGGTCCCTTTCTCCCCACATCCTCTCCAACAGCGGTTGCTTTTGTTCTTTTGGATGTGTGCTAGTCTCTGTGGTGTGAGGTGGTATCTCAAAGTTGTTTTGATCTGCATCTCTCTGATGATTAGTGATGCAGAGCACTTTTCCTGAGAATAATTTTTGTTTGGGTGCCGTACCCAACAGTGCTTAGGGCTTACGCCTGGCTCTGTATTTAGGTATCACTCCTGGTGGGGCTCCAGGGAACATAATGGGGTGCTTGGGATTAAGCCTTAGTTGGCTGGATGCAAGGCAAGTGTGTTAGCTGCACAATTGCTCCGGCCCCCTGAGAATAATTGCTTTAAGTCTTTTTTTTAAAGTTTTTTTATTTTAACCTTCTTAAAATGATTATTGAAGTGATTCTGCTCATTGTAGAAATTTTGGAAAGTACAGAAAAGAATAAAGTAGCACAGGCACAAATTTTCCCCAAAGTCACCACTGTGACCCATTTGTGGTGTGTTTTCTGTCCTTTGGTTAAGGGTTTTTTTTTTATCAAGAATTTTCGAGTTTACTCTCCAAATCTATTTATCATAAATATTTCCCACAGTATCTGGGACTTGACTCTTAGAAGACTTCCCCCCACCCCCAACTACTTTTAGTCCCATGGATACTTCTCAGTCTCCTCACTCAGCCTCTGCTGGATGATGCGGGGTGTTTGTGGTGGTTCATTAGGCTCTGCTCTGTGGGGACATCTGTACAGGCATCTCCCACTGTATTTCAGCCCTAAAGTTACCAAGGAAACAGAAAAGCAAGCCAGAAGTGTGGCCGTGTGTGTGTGTGTGTGTGTGTGTGTGTGTGTGTGTGAAACTTGCGATGCTCTAGGGTTACTCCTGGCTCTGCACTCAGAAATTACTCCTGGCATAGTAAAATTGTGCTCAGGGGACCATATGGGATGCTGGGGATCGAATCCCCAGGTCACACGCTTAAAAGGCAAAAGTCTGCCCCACTGACTATTGCTGTAGCCCCAGTTTGGTGTTTTTTTTGGGCTTTTTGGGTCATACCTGGCAATGCTCAGGGCTGACTCCTGGCTCTGCAGTCTGGAATCACTCCTGGTGGTGCTCAGGGGACCATATGGGATGCTGGGAATCGAACCTGGGTTGGCCGCATGCAAGGCAAATGCCCTACCCACTGTGCTATCGCTCCAGTCCCTGTAGCCCCAGTTTGGCTGTCTTAAGATTGAAAAATCTCAGTGGGTTACTTGCCAGAAAGTTTCTCAGGAAAGGGTCTGACAGAATGAGAACAAAAAAACATGAACATTTTCCAGGTTTTGGATAGCTGCACTGTGCTCTGAGTGCTTCCTCGGTGGCCCCTTTGTGCTCCCTCCCTGTACGCCAACTGCTGTGATGGCTTTGCCCTGACACCGTGTTCTCTGAGCACCAGCCTCCAGTGCCTCTTGGCTCTCTTCCCAGAGTGGGGTGGCTTCTCCCAGGCAATGTTCATGGGGCCCGGGGGTCACTCCAGCAATACTTGGCCACCCTGGATGGCTGGTTCAGTGCTAGGGCCCAAGGATGCTGTGCCAGAAACCACTTGGGCTGCCCTGGTGGTGCTCAGAGGATGCTACTGCATCACACCCAGTGGGCGGGAAGGTGGGAGATGAGGTGTTAAGGATCTAATCAGGATTCTATGTATACTCTGATTTCTGTTGTCTCTCTGGCCTCTTATATTCACTTTTTTTTATGATGTCCTTGGCCCTTTCATCCATGCGCACATGCGCTTCTGTGTCTATGTGGCTCTTAGAAACAGGGTTCTAGCCATCTGTCTGTGCAGCAAACACTTTCTTACTTGTTTATCTTTTCATCTGGTGTGTGCTTTTTTGATCACACTGGAATTTTTTTTTCCTATAGCACAGATCTGTCCAATATTTCCTTTGTGGCTTCTTCCCCAGCTCTGAAATGTGAAAGTCCTACCCCATGTGAGGGGCATTTGCTTGGGGAGTTCCCAGGTTGGGCACAATGAAATCTAGGCTGGACGTCAGCGGGATAGTGTTGAGTTTGTGGGTTGGACTTTGTGGGTTGCACAAAGGGGCCACTGAGGAAGCACCCAGAGAACAGTGCAGCTGTCCAAATCCCGGGGCCAGATTAGAGACACTTCTTTTTTGTTTTTTGCCAAGGTGGAGATGTTGAGCTGCATCTAGTGGTGCTCAGAGCTTATTACTCTTGGTTCTGTGCTCGGGAATCACTTCTGGCAGCTCAGAGGACCATATGTGGAGCTGGAGATCTCATCAGGATGACTGTGTGCAAATGCCTTAACCTCTGTGCGACTCTCCAGCCCCAGGAATGTCTCTTAATACTGAGTTGTGGGGAGAAGAGGTGGGGCAGTCACTGGTTCTGAGATGGCGTGGGGTTGGGGGGCGGCTGCAAAACAAAATATCTTTTCAGGACAACCCTTGAATGTTGGCATGTCTGATTTCTCTGCAAAGCGTTCAGACTCTATTTTGAAAATCTGTTAAGGGAAATCCAGTCGGAGCTCAGTGAGACGAAGCATTCTCTTTGCTTTCTTCCTTGGGGGTCTGGGGGGTGAGATTTTTCTCTGATGATATCCTATCAGCTCCTGAAAGGCTTCCCCAGGCCTCAGATTTCCTCTTACCTCACAGCCAGGTGACCTCAGGACTCTGCCTCCCCCCCCACGAACCCCATCACCACCTCTCTGCCCCGCCCCCCCGCAGCTCCTCCCTGGGTCCCAACCTCAGGAATGGGCTGCCTATTCCACCTTTCTCAGTCACCGGCTCCACCTGAGAAAGTGCCCCTGGAGGGCTTGTAAGAGCTCTGGAAATGAGTGATTCAGGGGGTTAAACTTTCAGACTAAGCACACTCCTCCGAGGACTGTGTTTCAGCCTCTGGTTAGACACCCCCTGGAGATGTATTATACCTCCCGGCCCCTTTTTTCATTCTCCTTGACAGGACAGTCTCATATATTCTTCAGTGGGGAAAAAAAATGGGTTTTTGCATTACTCGAATGCCTGTCTCCCAACACAAATGCTCCATTTTTCGCCCTCCTGTGTGTGTGCATTTCTCAGGGTTGCAAATCAGCACAGAGGGCCCGGCAGGTCTATTCGTCCCGCTCAGCAGAGCTGGAACGGAGGTCTCCATCATAAACTGTCTACCGAGGCTCGGTGCAAATCTTTTTCTGTTGGACTCTGGTGTATCTAGACGAGGGCACAAATCAGGCCTGTAATGGCTGATGAAGTTTGCAAGCTAAGCAGCACCCTCCACCCCTGCCCGTCATGGAGGACAGCCTGGATAGAATCTGGAGGCCCCCCTGACTAGGGGTCTCTCCATATCCCCTCCCACAGGGAACCAACTCCAGCGACCTCGACAGCAGAGATCAATTGGGACTGTTTATGAACATACCCTGAATGTCCTCCTTGGTATCTGGCCTCAGTCGCTAGCATTTCATCTGTGGAAGTCACCCCCACACTCATGTGAGCCACAATTCATACCCATTCCTTGCTCTATGGTGCTCCGTCATACAGGGCATGGGGCTTCTATTGCTATGGAGTAAACGGCCCCAGAATCTGGTGAGCCTAAAAAACCATTTATTCTTTGTCATAGTTTCTAGGGATAGGGGCTGAGGACGTGTGAATAGTAGAGCACATGGACTAAGGATAAAGGCCTGGATTCAATCCCCAGCACTGTGAAATAAATAAATAAAATAGCAGGAGTCACTGAGTCAGGCGATTCTGGGTGTGATGCTGCACTTGATGGTCAGGGGCAAAGCTACAGCCCCTGAGGGTCAGGTTGGGCTGGAGGATGCCTGTTTGCAGGGTGTCGTGCCCACTTTCTCGGCTGTGATGGGAGCCTGCCCCGCCCTCTGCTCCTGGCTCTTGGAAAAGAGCTTGGGCTTCTTCTGGACAAGGTGACCGGCATTCCCTGGAATGAGTGATTGGGAACTGGAGGCAGAAGCTACAACTGTCACTTGTGACATTTCCTAGGAAGTCGAGGAGGAGGGTTTCCAGGATCGCATCTGTCGCAGTCCAGCAGTCACCATCAGTCCCCTCTGTCACTGAGAGGACTCCACAAGGATGGGGGTATCAGGAGGCAATGTTCCCGGGGGTCCACCCTTGTGGGAGCTGGCTACCCCAGAGGGACAAGATCACAACGAGAAAGATCTTTTTTTTTTTCAGCAGGCCCTAGTCACACTGTTGTGTTAGACATAATTTTTTAAAAATTGTTTTTGTTTATTTTGGGTTCATACTTGGAAGTGCTCAGGACTTACTTCTGGTTCTGTGCTCAGGGGGTTACTCCTAGCCCATGTCAGGGACCATATGTGGTGCCAGAGGTCAAACCTGGTTAGCTGTGTCCAAGATAAGTTGTACTATTGCTCCAGCCTGTTTTTTAAAAAAAACTTTATTGGCATTTAATGGGACTAAAATGGTGTTAAGATTTATGGGGTTGACATGCAAAGCTACTGCACCTTTACCACCACCAAATTGCCTAAGACCTCCCTACAACCCCCATCCTTGTATCACCTCTTCCCTCCCCTTTCACACATCCCTCACTGATCATTTATCTCACTTCTGTGGCCAATAGTGTTGTTTGCGTTTGTCTATTCCCTGTGTTCTATGTGCCCATCAATTGTAGTGTAGCTAATCCTGGCAGCTATCTTAGTTCCTGAAGTTCGATTCCTGATGAAGCAGTTCTCAGGATTCCTGGGAACCAATCTGGAATATAATGCAAGAAAATTCCTGCAGGAACTCAGCCTGTTTAGGCCTCTCCCTTGCTTTTGCTCCCCAAAGAATGGTCCCCTCTTTTGTGCTGCTGGCAACCAAAGTCAGACCTCTTTAGCATGACCGGCATTGCCGTTAACTTCCCTCGACATCTCTTTACAGTGAGCCGGTGTCATCAGGACCGTGGCAAACCAGAGCATTACTGAGACATGTGGGCTCCACCCCTCGGTGTGGGGAAGCAGCAGCTTCCTGAACCCCGACAATTTTTCTCTCAGGCCCTGCCTGGCAGGTGCTCTGGCTCTTTTGAAATCAAACCAGTTTGGAGACCGTGTTTTTTTGCACCTCTGGGAGAGGTTGCCGGGTGAGTAGAAAAAGGAAAGTTGCCTTTTCTCAGGGCTGGAGAGAGCTTAATGGGTCAAACTTTGTATGGAGGGGAGTCCAGGGTTCACCACCGAGCACCATCGGGAGGGACCCCCTCTCCCCACCAAACCAAGAAATAAATGTTGCCTTTTCACTGTGTGCCTCACTATCCCCAACTGTAAAATGGGGATCATAACACCAAACCTGCAGGTTGGTGTGTTAAATAGATGTGTTGTTCGTGTCACACTTGCCACATATTGGCACCCTAAGAATCTTGGTTCCTCTCTCGCTCTCGTTTCCTCCTCTCAGCCGAACACAGGCGCGTATTGCACCCTCAGTGACTGAAATACTTCCTGTGATGTGTCCTTGGTTTCTCCTAGAGGGGAAAGTAGTTTTATTTTTCTAGTGATAACAGCGATGCACATGTTCACCAGCTAAAACTTTGGAAACTGTGGGAAAGTACAAAAAAGGAAATAAAAATTACCCACAATTTCACACCCCAGATCCACCACTGCTACTATTTGGGTGTTTCCACCGGGTGTTGAGCGGCTTCTTGTTCTCAGAATTGGAAGGTGTGGCTCAGGGCCGAGGGAGATCTCTGTGTGTGTGAGAGAGAGGGGGAGGGGTGTGTGTATGGGGGGAGGGAGGTCCCTGAAGCCCAGATTTCACTCACAAGAAGAAAGAAGAAATGCAGATGGGAAGTAAGACCTAGGGCTGTGACAGGATAGTCCCAACCTGCTCCCCTTCTCCCCCACTCCCCAGTTCCCAGCAGGTCCACCCAGTCTTTGATTCCTTCCTGTCTCTAGGCTTCGGTTTCCTCATCTGTGAAACGGGCACAGGGGCTGATTTCCAGGCCTCGGCTATGTGTGGCTCAGAGGGTCTTTGGAAAGGAAAGTGCCCTGCGGCGGCTCTGCCTGACACACGGGCACCTCTTTATTTCTCAGGGCGCCGCTCTCTCCTGTTTGGGAAAGAAGACAGCTCCTCAGCAACTCCTTGGCTCCAGGACGTGGCCTCCTGCTGTTCTCTTCCTTAGTGGCCCCTGGCAGGAAGGGATGTGAGGAGAGGCCCCTCCGAGGACTGTGAGCCTGTGGCCCTGTGGGCAGAGAGGGGCCAGCGGGTTCAGGGCCCAGCTGTGTCCATGGGCTGTGATAGGGCAAGTCACAGGTGCCTGGGGCCACCATTATGACATTAAGGTGTGCATGAGAGCAAACCCCTCAGATGAGTCTGTCTGCACAAGGTCTGGGGATAATTCTCGGCACCCGGGGGGCACAGTACAGAAAGGAACGCGACTCTATAGGGTCTGAGGACAGGAGTGTCTGAGGCGACAGTCTTTCCAGAGCAGCAGGGGTAGGGGAGCAGGACAAAGAGAAATCAGAGCCCCTTTTGCACTATTTTCTTTTTAAAATGATGATGTTTTGTTATAACAATTACATATATAATTGTTATATAATATATCGTGATTAAATCATAACAAATAATACTACAAGACAATTATCATTGTTCACTTGTGTCACTTGTCATCCCGTTGATCTTCGATTTGCTTGAGCGGGTGCCAGTAATGTCTCCATTCGTCCCTGTCTTGTGCTAGTGTAGCCTAGTGGTATCTGCTAGCTCCAGGAACAGGAAGAGCCTCAAAACATTCATTCAGGGGTTTGATGAAGAAGTCTTGCTGGTGGGCGGCTGCGCAGTCTTTTGATGTCCTGTGGAATCCAATTGGTAACAGCTCTAGTCCAGTGGTTGTCTCTGAATCGCATTATGTGTCCAGCCCATCTGACTTTTGACGCCTTGGCAAATGAGACAGCGTCCCTGTTTCTTGACCGTCAACGGAGGTCGGAACTCTGGATTCCTTCTCTCACTTGAGTGAAATGTGATACTCCAAGCATAGCTCTTTCGATTCCTCTTTGGGATACCCGAATAGCGTTCTCATTCTGTTAATAATAATCATTGTTATTAGCCTAAAATCAAACACACATGCAAGGCAAGTGCTCTACTGCTGAGTTACAACATCCCTGACTCCTAAAATCATTGTTGCCTAAACATTTCTATTATAAGAAATTGCAAACATGCAGAACAGAGGCCTCATCTCTCTGTATTCTCGCCACCGGGGAGTCCTAACTGTTGATTCTGACATATTCAATCCACTTCCTCAACATGACACCTTTATACATTATATCCATCTCCTTCTTTTGGCTGAAACTTTTTGCTTGTCTTTGGTTTGGTTTGGAGTCACTCCTGGTGAAGCTCAGGAATTACTCCTGGCTTTGAGCTCAGGGATTGCTTATGGTGGTGCTCAGGGGACTATATGGAATGTTGGGGAGAGAACACAGGTCAGGCACTTGCAAGGTAAGTGCCTTATCTGCTTACCTTGGCTGAAACTTTTTTTTTTCTTTTTTGGGTCACACCCAGCGATGCTCACTGATGCTCAGGGGTTACTCCTGGCTCTGTGCTCAGGAATTACTCCTGGTGGTGCTTGGGGGACCATATGGGACATACAGGATGCTGGGGATTGAACCCAGGTCAACCGCATGCCAGGCAAACACCCTACCCAGTGTACTATCGTCCAGCCCCAGCTGAAACTTCTTTTTTTTTTTTTTTTACTTTTTGGGTCACACCCGGCAAATCACAGAGGTTATTCCTGGCTCTGCACACAGGAATTACCCTTGACAGTGCTCAGGGGATCATATGGGATGCTGGGATTCGAACCCGGGTTGTCCACGTGCAAGGTAAACGTCCTACCCGCTTTGCTATCGCTCCAGCTCCCTGCCCCCCCAGCTGAAACATTTTTGAGGTAAGTTTTAAACATCTGGATACCTGCACCCTAAATAATACAACATAATGCTCTGAAGACTATGGACATTTCCTTCTGTATCCTAGTACCTGAGACAATTAATGGCCTTTTCCAAATGCCATCTATAAGGTTTTCCAAATTTCCCAACTTCTCAACGCATGTAGAGTCAAACCAGGCTCCATGTCCCTCTGCACTTTTCTCTCCCTGTCTGTGTCATTCCTGCATCCCGCTTAGTGACAGTAGCCATGTCTGTGTCATGGAGATACACGAGTACCATGGCAACACAAGCTCTGGAGGAGAAGGGTCCTTGTCTCGTGCTGTCAGGGAGGGCGAAGGAGCAGCCAACTGCCATCAGCTGCTCAAGGCAGCAGAGCTGGGACTGGGGACAATCTTTGGCCAAGATGGGGACTAAATGTGCTGAGACACACTGACCAGGGCTTCACCACACTAGTCATTGTCCCCATGGGACATTTGGACGGTTGGAAAGGGGCCCTCGTGAGACCAAGTCAGACTAGTGTGAGTCAGATTGGATTTTGTTCTCAGTTGCAGAGCCAGCACTCAATGCAGTACTCAAGCTAGACTCCCACACAGCGCAGCTCTGGCTAGGGGGAGAGGTGACTGGCCAGCAAGCAGGGCTGGACCAAAGTTCCTCTTGCAGACTGAGAGCTGATCATCAGAGTAGACTCTGCACTGTGCAAGGACAGTGCCTGGAGCCGCACTCCTGAGATCTTCCTTGGCTCCCCGTGCTTCCTCCATGCCCAGTGTTTCTCCAATGCCCAATAGTTGCTCTGTGCCCAGTGTTTTCTCTGTGACAAGTGCTTTCTTGGTGCCAATGCTTCTTTGGCGCTGAGCACCGGGACAGGCTGTGTTGACACACTTGGGTTCCCTTCTCAAGGAGAGCCTGGTCTCGGGGCTGACTGGGACTCTGCACTGGTTCTGCTGGCCCTTAAACACTTTGCCCCATAGACTAGGAGAGAGACAAGGTCAATGGTGTTTGGCACTTCCTTGGTGGAGAAGGTGCAATAATTGGTATATCAAAACCATATAAGCCTTTACACTATTGTTTGGTGCCTAAACTACAATAAGTTTTTTTTTAATAGAGAGCTAGATGGGGCTGGAGTGACAGCACAGCAAGTATGGTGTTTGCCTTGCATGTGGCTGACTAGGGTTCAATCTCTCGCACCTTATATGGTTCCCCAAGCCCACAGGAGTGATCCATCAATGTGGAGTCAGGAGTAAGCCCTGAGCACTATCTGATGTGATCCCCAAACCAATAAATAAATAAAGTAGAGGACTGAAGAGAGAATACAGGGGTTAAGGTGCTTGCCTGCATGTAACTGATCCAGTTCAACTCCCAGCACCACATACAGTTCCTCAAGCATCACTGGGAGTGATGCCTGAGCACAGAACCAGGAGTAAGCCTTGAGCACAGAAGGGTATGGCCCAACCCACCCACCTTTCCAAACAGAATCGTGCCCTCCTGGTAATTATTAAGGAACAGACTCAAACCCAGAGCATAGAGGGTTCTGCTTAGTAAACAAAGGGATGGTATCTTACAGGTGGTTTCAGAGTTCCCACCTCTGAATTCTGTCCCCGGCTCCCTTCCTCCACATGTCTGAGTGAGGTGTGTTAGCCCCATTCAGTCCACTTTATGGGTCACCCTGACTCACTCATCCCCCAGTATGAAGGGATTTAATGCTGCTCGTCCATCTCACTTTGCCTCTTCCTGGTTTCCCCCTATGTTTAGCCAGATAGAAGAGATAAAGATGCTCTCTGTGCAGGAGGAAACAACCTTGGGGCTGGGGAACCATCTTAATGAGGCCTGAACACCACCAAGAACATCACGGTTTCCACTTGGCCACTTGAGGAATCTGGGGTCTCAGTGCCCAGGGTCTTCTGACCACCTCACAAAGCCTTTCAGTCACCCCATCCTCGACTCTATCTCTGTGTGTGTCCCCCTGGCTCTGGAAGGTACAGGCACCTGTAAGACTGATTACACAGAATGCCTTTCTCTCTCTCCTCGCTTGGTCTCAGACCTGTAGAAGCAGGGGCTTGGGCTGTGCTGGAAGCCACTGGGGGGTTCTCACATGTCATTCTGGAATGTAGATTGCTTGGGGCTACTGTGGGAATCTTCACCCTAGCAGGCGGCCTGACTGCAGGCAGATCCGTGGCCAAAGTGGATGAATAAAGGGAGGAATGACAAGAATAAAACTCTAGGAAGTACTTTACCCCTGAGGGGCAGTTCATCTTCTTAGATGCATCTTCTGCTCTCCCAGAGCCTAAAGATCCTCCTTCAAGCTTGTAACCTTGGGAAAATGCCATTGGCTTCCTGGAACCTTAGTTTTTCCATCTGCAGAATGGGCATGTTTCCTGCTCTGTCAGAGTTGGGAAGGCAGGCCTAGAAGGTGGGAAGGCAGAGATCCATGGGGCATCTTGGATACAAAGAATGGAGAGGGAAATCAAGTTAGGATTGAGAGATATAGGATGGGATGCCTACTATTTTCATGCCACCCCTTATGTCTCTAGTTAAGGGGGGAAAGGTCTAGAAATCACCCCCAGTGGTTGCTAGAAATTCTTCAGCTCTATTTGCAAATTTTAAACTTTTTTCCCACATAGAGACACACTGGATTTCTATTTTTGTATTGAAAATACCCATATATATATATGCACTATAGCACTGTTGTCCCATTTTTCATCAAGTTACTCAAGCGGGCACCAGTAACATCGCTATTGTGAGACTTGTTATTACTTGTTATATATATATATTCTCTGTGTGTATGTATATATATATTATATATATATACATACACACAGAGAATAGAGCTACCAGTGGTTTCCATTTGGTGAGCTCTGACTGCAGCAGACTGAGGGCTAGGACTATGTCTATTGTACACTGTCCATTTCATGAGGAAACTGAAGTCCAAAGAGGTGGGCAAGGCCAGGAAAAGTAGCCGCAGGTTTTGAACTCCTGCCTGACCCTGGCATGCCCAGCTGCCTCCACTGAGGGACAGGAAGCCCAGCGGCTGAGGGAGAAGGACATGGAAGGTCAAAGTCCAGGTGACCTCCTCACACGAGAGGCGCTGAGTAGCCCCTGGGCACCACTCAGGGTTCAAAACACCAAAAACAAACAGAGAGGCCCTTATGTGAGAGGAGAAACAGCCCCTAAAAGACATCTCTGAGGAGTGAATTCCTGGCACAGTGTCAGAAAAAGGACTTTGGGGTGACAAGGACGTGAGTGTGTGTCCCAGCTCTGCCTTTCCTGGCTTTGGTTGAGACCTCAGGCAAGTCCCTACATTTGAGCTTCCGTTTATTCATTGCTGCTGGGGAGTGAAATCTCTTGCCTCACAAACTTATGTGGACAAAAGCATGGAGTGGACAAGAACATAATGTAAACTGTGAAGTCCTGTTCACTTTACTCTCCACCCTCCACCACCCCGTGGCAGAGTGCGGGGTACCTGGGGCTGGAGCCCAGGGCTGGCCTGGTGCTAGGAAACTCACTTGGCAGCTCTTGAGGAAACAGCGATTGCTCATTCCACTGCCAGCTGCGTTTATGGTGAGATTCTGGCTTCCCTGTGACCCCCAATCTAAAAATGAGGAGCTGGGACTCAAGAGAGATCATACAGCTAAGAAGATTCTTCAATTTCATGCAGTTGACCCAGATTCAATTACAGCACTCTATCTGGTTCTCCAAGCCCAACCAGAAGTGTCCCCTGAGCACAGAGCCAGGAGTAAGACCTGAGCACCACAGGATGTGACGCTTCCACTCCCCACCACACACATGCAGATGAAGTGTTTTCTCTGAGCATGAGAACTCTGTGGAAGACAAAGTCTTGCTCCATGCCCCTGGCTTTGCTCAGGCTCAGGTGCCCTTTTTTGGGGGGTGGGGAGGGCGGGGTTGGGCCAAACCTGGCAGTGCTTGAGCTTACTCGACTCTGCACTCAGGAATCACTTCTGACTGGGTTTGCGGGGGGGGGGGGGGTCTATATGGGATCCTGGGGATTGAACCCAGGCTACATGCAAGGCAAGCACCTTACCAGCTGTACTATCTCTCAGGCTTCTGTGGTGCCTGTCTTAACGCCATCTCTGAGCTACCTTTACTCATCAGATGAGGTCAGCTCTTGCAGGAAACCTTCCGGCTCCACCTTTGGGGTGACGGCACCTATGGTACGTGTGTTTTCTGCTCTAGTCAGCAGGCACCACCTCAGGTGGAATGTGAATTTCACGGTGTGTCCCACCTGGGCTCTGGGCTGGATGGGCTCCATCAACCCTGCCCCTGGGTTAGTGGAGGATGCACCTCAAAGTATTCCCCTTCCTACAAGAATTCCCCCCAGGACTGGAGTGATAGCACAACAGGTAGTATTTGCCTTGCATGTGGCCAAACTATTTGATTCCTCCATTCCTCTCCGAGAGCCTAGCAAGCTACCAAGAGTATCTCGTCTGCATGACAGAGCCTAGCAAGCTACCCGTGGCGTATTCAGTATGCCAAAAACAGTAACAACAAGTCTCACAATGAAATGTTACTGGTGCCCGCTTGAGCAAATCGATGAACAACGGGATGACAGTGCGACAGTGCTACAGTGCTACAAGAATCCCCCAACATGGCCGTTTAATAGCTCCATTTCCCAGCTGGGGACTCGGAGGCTCATAACAGAGAGTGTTCAGGCACACGACTAGAGCGGGGCTGAGCTGAGCCTTGAACCCAGCTCCTCTGGCTGTGCCATCCTGGCCCCTGTCTCCTGGGGCCGGTGCTTCTCCCAAGGCGCGGCTGAGCAGTGTGGTGGGCCTGTTGTGGGGTGTCTCACGGGGAATGTTTTCAGTTCAGCTTCTGGAACCTCCCCCTCCACCCTCTGTCCAAGCTCTTGTGTCAACCTCTTCCACACACAGAGGCTGCTCCCAGGGCTACTTCTCCATTCTGAGCTAGCCCAGGGGCCGGGGGGACAGCAGGGCCAACCGCAGATTGACAGATGTCCCCACGTGTGGAAGTGGGGCCTCAGTGCCTGAGAGGGCGCTTCCTCTTTGGCTCTTTCCCTTGGTGGAAGGATCCAGGCCCCGGTCCAGGCCTGGATGTCAGGCTGTGCTTCTGTGTCTCCCGCCCACAATCTTGACTGATTGACTGGTTGACCATTGGACTTCCCACTTGGTGCCTGGACATTCCCGGCCCACTGGGCTGGACAATTCAATGTTCTGGCAGAGGATGTAGAGCTGTTCGGGACCTGCATTGAGGGGACTTCCACCCCCGCCCCCATTGCTTGATAGTGGCACTTGGGGACCTCCAGGGCTACACCCTGGAGTTCTGAGTGTCTTGGCTGAGTTCTGAGTGTCTCTCACTAAAATGTTAAGGTCAATTAAGTGGCCATCATGTTCGGTCTATAGTCTATTTTCAGCCCACCTCTCCCATCCTGAGCGGGCCCGCCTAGCACCCTTTACTTGGTGGTCCCTTCTCTATCTTAGAAGTAAGTGTAAAATATAGCCAGCATTATTCTTCTGTTGAAAATATTAAACAAGTTCATCTCAATGCATAGAATATTGCAAAGGCATAGGAATAGCAAATGCAATTTACAACATTTTAGAAATAATTGTTTGTTTGTAATATAGTCATATTTGATGAGTAGCAATTTACTGTGCTGTGCAAGTAAACCCAACTTGAGTAGGACCTAACTGATGTCAGCCCTGTGTATGAAGCAGGGTGTCAATAATATAAATGTATTTATTATATTGAAGTAAGTAGCCCTGGAGTCAAAGAAATAAACATGATGGAAAAAATTTTTTAAAAATGTTAAGGTCAGGCTACACACAGATGAGCCACCGTGCCGTGGACTCTGTGAAGCACGTACTGTTATCAGCTCATTTGGGAGAGGAAGGCCACGGCTCAACCATCTCACTGGCAAAGCCCAGGCCCACAGCAACATATCCAGACCGAGAATCCATCCTTCCATTCCCGCACCAGGGCTCGATTGACTTTTGAGAACATCTGCACAACTTCAAAAAGAAATCTCTGACTGTGTGTGTTCCCACAAGTCTGTGACACCCTTGAACAGAGACACAGCCCCGCTCTTAGATGTCCTCAAAAGTCAAAATGTTCTCAGTGAAATTGGGACCCAACACTTCCTTATCATGTGGAATTTTGAATTTTGTACTTAGCACAACACTTTGGTGTGCGTATTATATCGCTGATGATCATTAAAGGCCACTTATGAAAAAATAAATTCGCGTGAGAGGAAGTTAAGTCTGTGAAAATAAATTCCACATGTGGACTCTGGATAACGAATGTCCAATGAGCTGCTTTTCTTGTTCAGGTTTGCTCATATTTTGTCTTCCGTGCAAGTGTGGGTACCTCAGATTTCTCTCTCTCTCTCTGTCTTTAAATAAATTTTGTGGAACTAAAGCTTACACATAAGAAAGTGCATCGGTCACACTTCTCAGGAGCCTTCACCCCTAATTCCTGAGTAGAGAGATTGGCCAGAGTTGAAGTTCCCTATTTATAGTTACTGAAGCATTTTTCAAAATGGTTTTTGTTATTTATTACTTTTGTTTCTTTTTTTGTTTGTTTTAGGGCCACACCTGACAGTACTCAGGGCTTACTCCTGGCTTCATACTTAGGGGTCAATCCTGGAAGGGCTCTGGAAACCATGCGGGGTGTCAAGGACTGAACCAGAGTTCTGTGCAAGGCAAGAGCCCTACTACTGTATTATCTCTCAAGTCCTTATTTTATATTTATTTGTTAGCACAGTGGGTAGGGCGTTTGCCTTGCATGTGGCCAACCCGGGTTCAATTCCTTCGTTCCTCTCAAAGAGCCCAGCAAACTACTGAGAGTATCTTGCCCGCACGGCAGAGCCTGAGAAGCTATCCATGGTGTATTCTATATGCCAAAAACAGTAACAACAAGTCTCACAAATGGAGATGTTACTGGTGCCCACTCGAGCAAACTGATGAGCAACAGGATGACAGTGATACAATGACAATAATTATTTGGGGGAGGGGTGTTGGGTCATACCTGGCAGTGCTCAGTGCTCATTCTTGGCAGTGCTCAGAAAACCATATATGGTGCTACGGGTCAACTAGAATCAACTATGTGCAAGGCAAGTGCACTATCCCCTGTACTACCTCTCCAGGCCCTCAAACTGAAGGCTAAACTGTTAATCACTAAAATATCAGCCACAGTGGGAATATTTACACCAGGAAAATCTGCAAATGCTACCATTTGAACCTCCACATCTAGTTTGACACAACACTACCAGTAACCATGCTGGGAGAAAGATCCTAGTTCCCCAGAAGCTTCCTGCCCCACCCTCCTGCCACACACACACACACACACACACACACACACACACACACACACACACAGACACACACACAGACACACACACACCAAAGGAACCATTTTTCAAGGGTTTTTCTTCAGGGACCAGGGACTTGTGGGTCCCCCGCCCTTGGGTGTCCCAGGAGGAATGCTGCCAGGCCCGTCTGTCACGCCCTCAAAGCCCACAGTCATTTGGTCCTAGAGGCTAGAAGAATACTCTTCCATTGTCCCCATGATTTCCTCCCAAGCCACAGAAACCCACCTAGAGCAAGGTCTGGCCTGTGCAGGGTGCCAACTTCCTCCAGAGGGCCCAGGCTAGTTGAGACACACCTTGATCTCAGAGGGAATTAAAGGTGGAAAATGGTTCCTCCTAGAATTGCATGTTCCTCGAAACCCAGCCTGTCCTCATGGAATCAGAGGCCAGGACAGATCTGAGGGAAAGGGCAAAAGATAGGCCAGGCAAGGAGGGTGAGAGAGATTGTGCAGGTCAGGTACTCGACTTGCACATGGATGACCCCAGTTGGATCCCTGATACTGCAGATGGTCCTCCTGAGCACTGCCAGGAGTGATCCCTCAGTGCAGAACCAGAAATAGCTCCTGAGCACTGTGAGGTGTGACCCCCCCAGACAAAATGAAACAAAAAATCAGGCCAGGCCGGGAACGGAGTGATGCCAGTTAGAGGTGTGCCTGAATGACGTCAGTTCTCAGGAACACTGACGGTCTGGGCTTCAAGAGCTTCATGTAAGCAAACTGCATACCCTTTTGTGACCCTGGAGTCCTCCAGGACCAGCCCGTCCTTCCATGACTTGGTTCAGGTTGCCCTATCTCAATCTTGTCGCGGTTCCTATTGGACATATCACATTTGTTTATGTGACATCTGTCATTCATGGACACATGGATTGTTTCCACCTTCTGACGATGGGGAATAGTAACATGATGACTATTTGGATTGAGTATTGTGCCATTTCAGGTATTTAAAATACCTGTTCTCAAAAAAAAAAAATACCTGTTCTCGATGTATCGGGAACAGAATTACAAGGTCATCTGATTACTCTGTAGGTAACTTTTGGAGAAACTGTCCCAATTAGTTTCCAAAGTGACTGTCCCATTTTACATTCCCACCACCAATTCTTCACATTCTTGCCAACACTGGCTGCTTTCTTTTTTCCTTCAATCATCTCCATTCTGGATAAGGGAAGTGGCATCTCATTGTTCTGATTTGCATTTCTCTAATGATCAGTGATGTTTGAGGATCATCTCATGTCTTGGTTGGCCACATTTCTTTCTTTTCTTGAGAAATAACTAGTTCAGTTCTTTCCCATTTGTTTTTTTTAAGCCACATCTGGCAGTGCTCAAGGGTTACTCCTGGTTCTGCATTCAGGCATCACTCCTGATGGTGCTCAGGAAACCTGGTGGGATACCAGGGATCAAACCTGGGTTGGCCACATGCAAGGCAAGCGTCCTACCTGCTGTACTACCATTCTGGCCCCTGCTTATTTTTTGAATTGGATTTTTGTATGTGTGTGTGTATATGTGTGTGTATGTGTGTGTGTGCTGTGTGCTGTTACTGTTGGTTTGTACACATTACTCCATAAATTCTGAATAATAACTCTTACATATATATCTTGCTTTCCCGCTACTGTTGAGTTGCCATTTTCCTCTGTCCACAGTATCTCATGGTGCACAAATTTATTTTGATGAAGTACAATTGATCTGATTTCCTTGGTTGCTTGTGTTTTTTGTGCATAACTATAAATTCATTAACAGATATCAATGTCATGAAGGTTTTACCCCTTTTCTTTGGAGACTGTTGTGACTGTTAATGCTTACATCGACTGATCCATTTGGGGTTAATTTTGTGCATGGTGTGAGGTAGGGATTCAACATCATCCTTTGTTTCAGTTTCCTTTGTTAAGGGGACTAGAAAGAGGCAGCAGTTCAAAGAAGAGGTATTAAGAACAACACTCGTCTAGTGAAACAGGACAAATAAGTGGGAAGTGAGCACTTGAGTAACAGTTAGGAGATGTAGATGCCTGTTCCTTGAGACATCCTCTGGCCTGGGGTGACGCTCAGTTCAGAAAAGGATGCCAAGGCCAAGAAGAGAGGGCCATTGGTCTCCCACCCAGAGGACCACCAGAACGAGGTTTTCTTTCCTCTGCTCTGTCTCCACCTGCACTCCTGGGCAAGGGGTCTCGGGAGCCCCAGAGAGCAATCCCCACCCCTCCTTGCTCACCTGGTACTCAGCTGCTTGCTTTCTTTCCCTAACTAGGCCCTGGTTCAGTTGCCAGACCCGGCACCTCTCCCATCTGGCCAGATGTGGTTCCAAAAACAACCTTGGGAACATTTGAGTATGTTTTTCAGCGCGGACTATGGTGCTCCCGTCCCAGTCCAGACCCAGGTTCCACTGGGGAGGCGGCTCCTCACCTCCTGGAAGGCATCGAAGTGTGTGGTTTTTCCTTTCTCCTTTTGCTTTCGGAGCTTAAGTATCTTTCCATGTCTCTCCTGCCAGATGATGATGGTGCAGACATTCTGGCCTCACTGTCAGCCCAGTGGTCCTGCCGGCTGCCTCTCTTGCCACCCCCTAGATGTCCTCAGACGGACTGGCTTTCAGTGGCAGTGCCACCAACTGGATGTCTTCAAATACCAGGAATGTATTCATTCTCGGTTCTGAAGACTTGAAATCTGAAGCCATGTGTTGGGATGGGGTCCTTCTGGGAACTCTGTGGAGAAGATGTTCCCTGCCCCTCTCCTAACTGGGGCTGCTGGCCACCATGTGTGGCACCCTTGGGCCTAGAGACACTCACTCCACCTGTCTTCTCCCTGGGTCTCTGCCTCTGTGTTCCTTCTCTTCCTCTGAGGACACTGGTCATTCTGGATGAAGGGTCCACCCTACCTGCCTTTGCTAACTATACCTGCCTTTGCTAACTATACCTGGAGTGACCCTATTTCCAAATAAGGCCACATTATGAGGTTTCAGGTATTGGGGAGGGGACCTGCAAGCAGGGCACCTGCCCGCACAAAAGGCCAAATTCGTGACTGAGTGGTCCTCCTGTGGTCCTCTTCCTAGATAACTATCTTCATCTGGACTCTCTCCCAGGCACTCTAGTATCTGCTTGTCACATACCAGCACTCACACACCCACATACGCACACATGCACACACGCCTGACCAGAGGGGCAGGGATACTCATGGGCCTGGGAAGCCTTAGCCGGATAAGACTCAGAGGCATGCAGGTGGCTCCCTGGCTCCCAGCGGGAGCATTCTGCAGGGTAACGGCCTCTTCACACACCCTGTCCAGTGTGCCTCACTCTGCTCTTGGCTTGTCCTGGGAGCACTTTTAAAGATTCATTTTCACATAAGAAAGTGAGTTCAGCACTGGGCAGCCCAATCTGAAAGACAGGTACCTACACCTAGAGCCTGCTCTACCTGGGACTCACCTGGTGGGAAAGTCCTCTGCCCTCTGGCACCCACAAGGGCAGTGCCTCAGCAGCATCCACTTCCATAACCTGAATTGTCTCTTTTATTGTTTATTTTGGGCCACACCTGGTGATGCTCAGGAAATGCTCAGAATTACTCCTGGTGGTGCCTGGGGGATCATATGGGATGCCAGGGATCAAACTTGGGGTGACCGTGTGCAAGGCAAGCACCCTACCCTCTGTGCTATTGCTCTGGCTCAGACTGGATTGTCTTAACACGTCACAGACACTGCTCAGATCCAACTTGTCCATATTCCACGCGTGTTGGCTGCTGACAGCTTCTACCTGCCCCTTTTCTGCAGAATTATTGTCTACAAAAGTTAGGGAGAGGGCTTTTTATTTTGGCCACATCCAGTGATGCTCAGGGACTATTCCTGGCTCTGTGCTCGGGAGTGATCCCTGGTGGTGCTCCGGGGACCACAAGCAATGCCTGGAATCAAGCACCCAAAACCAGTGCCTGGGGATAGGGATCTTACTAGGGAGGCAACACCCCCCCAGTGGCCGTCATAAACAATGAAGTGGCTTCCGGGAACAACTCAGATGCGCCATCCTTGCTGTAGAGACGCTGAGAGCAGAATGAGGGCAGTCACTACCCAAACCCATCAGCGGGGACCTTTCTTCCACGATCTGCCCAACCCTTCCCCTTTCCCTCTTGGAAAGTCCACCCCACAAAACCCTGTCTCAGGTTCTACTCTAGGGAACCGGGCCTGAGGAGGTCCCTGGCAGTGTATGATGATGGGAAACAGAGAGGTAACTGCTGTGGGTGGGGCTCCAGGGCTCTTCCAGATTGTTGGCTCCTCCATGGTCCCACACGAGGAGGGAAGTCTTTGACTGCTCTTCAGGCATATAGCAAGTTGCAGTATTTCATTGCTCTCACTCACAGATATCTCACCCAGCTACGACCCTGCCTCAGCTCCTGAGAGCCTGCAGTCACCCGTCAGAGTCACCCCAACTTTTTCATCACCTCCCAGCTCCCAATCTCCCCCTTTCACACTCCTGCTCACATTTTCAGCACTTTTTACCACCTGAAATCATGTCTCAATGTTTTGTTTGTTTGTTGATGGTCTTTCTCTCCCATCAGGGCCTGAGCTCCATGGGGCTGCCCTTCAGGTACGCAACCTCATTGTCAGGGCTTAACTGAGATGAGAGGGACTCCAAGACAAGGCCAAAGTTCTCTCATGGGAAGGAGACAGAAGGGAAGAAATGGGAGTTCTGTGATGACTCTGCAGAAGAGGCGATTTCTGGGGGTCACTGGGAGGGAGAGAGCAGGTCAAGGTGGGCCATCTTCATGGTGGAGAAAACCCAGGCCAGCCCCTTGCCAGCCTGTCTTCTTGTTGGGTCTGGCTCAGACCTCAAGGAAACATAACATTTTTAATAAAACCTCAGAGTCAATAAAGCCAAATGGTCTCGGGTGTCTCTCCTGCCCGCCCCAGCTGTTGACTTTAGAAGTCAAGAGGCTGGGGTGTTGCCCAACTCCCGTGTAGTTCAGGGAGATATAAGCTGGAAGGGCCTGGCCCATTTTATGTGAAAAAAAACAAAACAAAACAAAACTCCCCGAGTCCTGGAAAGATTCCATCGCCAGCCAGAATCAAAGGTCCATTCAGAGCGACAGAACTCCTCACATTCGCCGCTAATGAAAACCAAATTTCCCGTTCCTCGGAGCATTTCCAGGGGCTGCAACTGGATGGGCGGCTGCCTTGCTCGGTTCCCCCTCCTGCCTCTGTGAGGGCCCCGCCACATTAAAATCATTTTATGATAATACGCTCCTCGTATTTTTCTACTTTTAGGCGTCGGTGAATTAGGACGGAGTTGTTTTCATGGAAAAAGAAATAGAAGTTGCTGGAGCTAAGACTGCTTCTTTGGTAGATTTTCTCACTGTGTGCATCACCAGTGTAGAGATGGAAAGAGACTGGGCCCTCACTGAGGGGACTCAGTGCATAAAATGTCCCCTAGAGTGGGCCAGGATGCATGGGGTCTTCTGGGTGCAGAAGAGATTTCTGACTGTTTCTTGCTCCCAGAAACCACAGAGCCTCCACCCAGGAGAGGCAGCCACAAACATCCCTCTCAGAGCAGGAAAAGGGCCTGACACAAGTTCTTTCAGCCTGTTTCTGACAGTTGGAATCAAATGATGATGAGCTTGATTAGTAATCTCGATATCATTTTTTATCCATCCATCCATCCATCCATCCATCCACCCACCACCCACCCATCCACCCATCAATCCATCCACCTACCCATCCATCCATCAAACCATCTACCTACCCATCCATCCGTCTACCCACCCATCCATCTGTCCATTCATCTATGATTGCTGCTGCAGTGCTGATAGGTGCGCTTTGCGATGTGGGGCAGTGCCAGGGATGAAACCCAGGACATCAGGCATGCAAGGCAAGTGCTCTACAACTGAGCCCCCTGAAAGATTTTTTATAATGTCATTCTTTTTTCTTTCTTTTCCTCTCAATGAACAGTCTTTATAGTAAGTATGTCTCATGGGACACAAACTCTGATGTGCAAAAATGTCAACTTTTTCTTAAAGTCAACTAATCTTCCTTTGAGCTTTAAACTGACAGGGAACTTAGACACCAAGTTTTCAGATATTGCTCTGCTCTTGTTAGTTGTTAGGGATGGAATTCAATCCTTATCCCTCAGTTTTCTCATCTTCAAAATGGGGATGACTAGTACCTCAATGGGTTGTGTTGAACATGGCAAAATAGTTATAGTAGTTTCTGGCAATTTGTAATAGCTATTATTAACAGTTGCTATTTGATGCTACTATTACTGAAATTGCCAAGATATTTATACAATATGGAAGAACCAAACCTCATGGGGTTACCATGAAAGGCTTCCAGGAAGAGCTGATGCTTTTGCAAATGACAAATGACTTGAGCCAAGCATGGTCTGTTTGCCTATTTATCAAGATCTAGTAGTTTAAGCTACTATATCCCCAACAAATGTTTAAAAAGAAAATTATCATCTTAGCTTTCCAGTGATTTTATTCTAGATTACTTCTATTTGATGATTTAATTACATTGATGAATTTACTATATTGTATATATGTGTATATATGTATATCTTGTTAGAGAATATTTCTGTATTACTAGAAAACAAAGACCCTGAAAAGATTAAAAATGGTAATCTTTGTGGGGCTGGAGCGATAGCACAGCGGGTAGGGCGTTTGCCTTGCACGCGGCCGACCCGGGTTCGATCCCCAGCATCCCATATGGTCCCCTGAGCACCGCCAGGAGTAACTCCTGAGTGCAAAGCCAGGAGTAACCCCTGTGCATCGCCGGGTGAGACCCAAAAAGCAAAAAAAAAAAAAAAAAATGGTAATCTTTGTGGAGTGGGGTTTTGGGTAAATTTTCCTGTGTTATTTTTGGCAATATGTTTACTAAATACAAATACCAAATAAATTTTCTTTCATGATTATTATTGAGTGAATTTTGAAATGTGACAATAAATTTCATCCACAGGACACAGGCATCTCACACTCCGGGACTTACTTACAACAATGACATCTTTGGGCCACAGAAGAGATGGAGCTCTCAGCCCTTTAGTTCGAGGGGCCTTTGGGGGCCTTGGGTTCAGACAAAGGTCATCAGGGGGCAAGAGCCAAGGTCACACTACATACTTCGTGTCGGGCTCAAGGACAGGACTGAGTATTGAGATCTTGTCCCACTAGCTTGGCTCCCTCCACCAGCTGCCATGAACCCCAAGAAATCAATAAGCAGAGGCTTTGATGCCAGATTTGAGGCCTGGGGTTCTTCTTGGACCGCTCATGCTGCAGATGCCCCAGGAACACTGGACTCTTGCTTCCGCCGCCGCCGCCTTCCTTCCTGCACCCAGACTCAGCCCGGGGGACAGTCCCTGCAGCCCCAATCAGGCCCTCTGTGCCGCCCCGTGTTCTTCCCCAGTGGGCCCCCCTCCTCACGACCCTCTGCAGCACCCCCATCCGAGCCTCTAGAGCTCCTCAGCTTGGTCCCAGTACCTCAGGACCAAATCCAACCCCCTCAGCGTGGCCCTGGGTGCCTTGCCTAACCTGCCTGCCCTCTCTCCTCGCCTTTGCCCAGTTCTGAGCCACCCCCATCTGCCTCCGGGCCTGGAGGCCTGGGGTGTTTCTACTCACTTTTCCACCCGCACTCTGGATCCCACAGGTTAACACGCCCGACTCCTGTTTGCTGGGAACGTCTCTAGGGCATGGCTGTGACTTCTCCATTGTTCTCGCTGGCTGGCACCTGGGGTCGGGTGGAGCTCGGGTCTCTGTCTGGTGGAGGAGTGAATGAACTCTGGCCAAGGCCTCGCAGACACCAGGCCCCAAAGCGAGGTGGTGTGACCCAAACAGCTGCCACCCATTAGGACACCAAAGAGGACACAAGTGTTTCCAGCAGTGGGCACGGGCACAAAGCGCGGGAGGTTGGGCAGGCGGCTCCCGGGCTGCGTCCTCCAGGCCGGCTCAGCGCAGGCTCCGGCGGGTGAGCATAAATACATAAAACAAACAGCCCGCGCCCTGCTGCTGAACTAAAAATAGGAAGCCTGGAACAGGCTCCCCCGGCTCCTCACGCTGCTGGGCCACACAAGTGTGGATGCGGATATTGGGGGGGTGCGGCCTCTCACCCTCTCGTAGCTCCCCAACCCTCCTGGGGAGGAATGGGGGCACTCTGGCTTTCCGCAAGGAACAGCTCTTTCTTTCTCTCTGCTCCCCCCCCGGCTCCCCCCCCACTGCCGTTTGACAGCTCATTTCATTTACGACCCCAAAATGAACTGAGGGGCTTTCCCTGCTTGGGGGCCAGGCTGCTGTCTGGTGGGCTGAGGGCTGCTCCGTGTTGGGGGGCCTGGGTGCTGTGTTTATGGGGTGTGGGTGAAAGACCAGACCAGCTCCTTACCTTGGTGTCCTCAGACTCTCACAGTGTGGGTCTCTGGGCAGAGGTCACGATCTGTAGCTTTGAAAGCTCTGCCAGGAGGCCCATTTGTTGACTGAAAAGCCAAAGCCGTAGCCACAGCTGGCAGCTCAGCTGTCTTGGGGCTACTTCCTAAAGGCAGCAGGCAGGGCTGTCTGGGGACTTCACCCCTCAGGAGGTGCCAAGCAAAGTCCAGAGCCCACGAGACCACCCTACCGGGCCTATTCCACCTCGCAGGCAGCCATGGGCTGCGGGAGAAAATCAAGACAGTCTGAGTTTTTAAAACAGAATCCTGGAATCCAAGCTTCCAGGCTCCAGCTGAACAGTTTGTACTCAGGACTGGCTGCTTCCTGCCCTGAGATCCTGCTGGTGGCTTGGGGGAAGGGTTCGAACCTGACTGCAGGAGACTGGCGGTCCTGGATTGGGGCTATCAACCTTGTCCTTCAGCCAGGTAAACCTCTATTTCTGAAGATGGGATTACAGGCCTTGCAATAGCAGCTACAGGGCACGGACCTCCCACAGCCAGAAGGCTGAATGGAAAGCAAAGCCTTCTCCTCACATTGACGTTCCGCAGGTGCTTCTGGAAGGAGCCTGCAGAGGCAAGGAAGCTCTCAAAGCTGACCCGGACTGACTTCCTGGGGGTGCCAAGGGGGGCAGTGCTGGCTCTCGCCCCACCTGCTGCCACCTCCAGGCCACTGTGGTTACTGCAGCCCTTTCTTCCGCCACCCTCTTAACTCAGGCACTTGGGAGTCTTCTCTTGGGAAGCTGCCCAGGTCTGCACCTGCTGAGGTTAAGGCAGTGGGGCTTCGTGGCAAGGGCTCTGGAGGCCACATCTCCCCTCCCATCACAGGGGCACAAAGTGGCTGGTGGGCCGCTCGGCTCCTCCTTGGTTCCTTGCCAAGGACCCCGGAGACACACAGGAAAGCTGAGTGGGCAGGTGTGGGGATGCTGCTTCAGTGAGCCCTGCTAGCCCCAGCACAGGCAGGGATCCTGATCAGAGGGGAACTACCGGTCCCTGGCTTGGGGATTGCGGATTTGAGCTGAAAAATGAGAGCATCCTGTGAGGGCTGACTGTGCTGAACTCAGGAATAGCGTTGGTGGCATTTTCCTCATGACAAATCCCCTCCCAAGTCCCAGCCAGCCAGCCAGAAGGAAATGGGGTGAGTCAGGGCGGATAGGGGTGGTGAGGCAGGTCCCCACACCATCACACCCACAGCCCCCACCACAGCCACAAACAATGCTGGGTTGCTGGGAAGCCAGATGACACCCCTTTTTTGCACTTTGAGGGCCTCATCTGCAACATGGGGGAGTGGATGACGCGGTTGGCTTTGCAGTGCGGATAGCTGCTGGCCTGACACTGTTTAGCAAACTCAGGTTCCAGAAGGACCCTCACCCAGTCTCCTTTGGGCCCGACCTACCTCTGGCCCCTGGGACCTCACTGAACTTGGGTCCCAGCTAGAAGAGGTGCCCCTCCAGTCGACTCTTAAAAACTGGGTTTCTCTGTCATCCTGGAGGAAGGCTTCACTAGCCACCTTGCCCAGCCTGGTCTCCGAGGACTTTCCTGAGGGGCCTGCATGCAGGGAAGCCAAGGCACCGAGGGGCCCGGAACAGCAGGTTCAGTCCTGTTCCTGCCCAGTCCTCCTTAGCCATGGGGGGCTGTCTGGAGTCTCCCACCCATCACCCCCAGCCCAGGTACACAGTCCCAGGAGCCTGGCACTGGGATCCTGCAACACAGCTGTTATATGTTATTATTGTAACAAATCAGTCAAAATTCCATTTAACAGTTAAATAGTACAGAAGACAGACAGTTTACTGTACAAGCAAGTTGTGCATTAAAAACAAACACACCAAGCAAATTATAGTGCAAAGCAGTTTCCACCCCTCCCACCCTCTTGTCTGCCTGGGATGGTTTCACAGATGAATGTGGCAGAGGTGACATCTCAGTGGAACAGTACGTCACAAAGGATGTGTGCCCACCACCACCAGGCTTCCAGTGAGATGCTTCAGCATCCCTCAGCTCCCTGTGCTTTCCAGATCCATGTGCCTGCTGGTACCACTCTCTAGTCGGGGCCGTTCCCACTAGGCCAGGCCACCTGTCTCAGAGCCAGAGGGACACAGCCTGGCTGCTGTCACTTTGTCAAGGGGTGGGCCAATTGATTTCCCATCCCCACCGGGGCTTGGGTCTCAGGAAGGGGTAGTAATTGGGGGTGGGGCTACAAAGTGCTGGGCACTGGGAACCCAGGGGGCCTCCTCCCCCATGGGTCTGGAACCAGTCTAGAACCACAGAGAAAAGGAACAAAGGTGGTGCCAGGGTGACGGACTTGTAGCTGTTTCCTGAGAGGGGGGGGAGCCCCCTGGATGGAGGGATTGCAGGGGCCCCCCAGGAGCTGTTGTGAAGAAATGGAGACTGCTTTTTCCAGTGAGGGCAGACAAGGAGGATGGCAGCCAAAAGGGCTGGAAGAAGAGCAGCCTTCCTCGCCTGCCGGCCAGAGTGAATGCCTAGAGTGTCTGTCTAGCTGTTGGTATGATTGGGGGTGGCCTGGTGGGCCAGGGGTGCTTATGGAGACAACCACTAAGGAGCATTCTGTAGAGATTTCTACATTCACAGAGGATGTGGCTGAAGCCATTATGAAAAACCACATGCTGTCTAGCCCTCATGTTTTCTTGTCCTGGTCCATAAATGCTTGTCTGTAACTAGAGAACTTGGGCAGTGAGGATCTGGGCAGCAGAAACGGCCAGGTCTGTTGTCCCCGTGGTGAGGCGGGGACAGCACTTCCTCACCCAGCATCGGAGGACGGCCCTTTGCAGGACATCCACTGGGCCTTCTCCTGGGATAAATATCCAAGTGCCATGGAGATGACTCTGGCCTCTCTGCACCAGGGTGGGCCTTTTGTGGGAGCCTCGGGGAGGCTGGGGAAGGGACTCCTGAGGGCCTCTCCCAAATCTCTGAGCTGGGCAGGGTGGGGGTAGGGGGGCGGGTTGATTGGGGGCTGGAGTTCACCCTCACTGGGCCCTGGCAGAGGCTTCGTGTTTGAAAGTTGGATGAAGCTTCTGTTTCTAAAGTCAGCCTTAAAGCTGGTTTTTTAGTCTGGGCTGCTTTGGGAGCAGACTGATCAGAGAAGGGCAGTTGTGAGTCAGAGGCTCAGGACAGGGGACGTGACCTAGCCTGCCTAAACTTTGGTGGACAGAAGCTAACCTGAGGCCCAGTGCCACCTCTCTCCCTTTTTCTGTTAGGACCCGCTTGGTCCCCGGACTTTCTCCCCAACCAGCCATTTAGAGACAAGTGCAGAGGAGGGGGCGTCCCAGGCCCCGGGCGGGTAAAGTGCATGTAAGCCCGCCTAGTGCGGGGTCCTGCTGATTTAAGATGAGTCACCCCAGGGCCTTGGGCCCACAAACAGCTGAGGAGGGGAGGGGGTGCTTCTCAACTGTTAGAAATTGTGGAGAAGCAGAACTGAGGGGCTGGCTTCTGCCATTGATTTCCTGGGTTCTCTGGATGGTTCCATCCATAGACATACAATTAGAGGAACCCCTCTCAGGGGCTGGGAGGGGACAACTTCCAGTTTAGATTCCTGAAATGGGGCCGGGGGTGCTGGGCTGTGGGTGCAGTGCCTCTGAGGAAGATGGTCGGTGGGAAGGTTGGGCCTGCAGCTGAGACTGAGCGTGCAGGCAATGCCTCTCTGCAGCAGAGCTGGCCTCTGGACCGAGCCCCAGGCCTCCTGTGCACATGGGGCAGCTGGGTGGCAGCCAGGCTGTTCCAGGGAGATGCCAGGAGGAGGGTCTATTCCTGTGGGAACTGGGATGAGATGAGTAGGATGTAGGCTGGGGCGGTGCCCTGGGGCCACTCCTAGCCCTTCTGTACAGAGATGTGGCTGGACTAGGGGCTCTCAGAGCCCCCCACCAGCTCTGGCCCTGGGCCCCAGGGACCCCAGGCCCAAGACTGCCCTGGAGCGTATGTCCCATCCCTGCCCTGAGCCTTGAGCTGAGTCAGCCACTGCTGGCAAGGCTCGTGGGGTCCCCGCTGCCAGCAGGAGCAGTCCGATGACCCCCAGGTGGTCAGTAGGGCCGCCACACGGCCTCGTCCATGCGGCCCGGCGTGCTCAGAGCAGTGGGCGAGTTGCTGTGGCTGCCGTCGGCCTCCACGCCGTCACTCTGGCCGCCCAGGCTGGGGTTCATGAGGCTGCTGGCGGCCACAGAGGCGGCGCTGCTGGTGCAGGAGGCCAGCATGCGGGTGGGCGAGCGCTCGCCCCCGCTGCTGCTGCCGGCCACCATGGAGAACTGGTAGGAGCCGGAGGAGGTGCCGTAGTAGAGGTGGTAGGGGGATGGGTTGGCCTGGAAGGGGCCACTCTGGTTCTGCGGGGCCCCAGGGTAGGGCGGCGGGAGGTAGGTGGGGTGGAAGCGGCTAGTGGCCGGCATGCTGAGGCCGCTGAGGCTGCTGCCTGAGGGCGTGGCGCTGTAGGAGAAGGCCGCAGACATGGCCCCCGGGTAATGCATCCTGGGGTCGGAGAAGGGTCTCTCCGGGAAGTTAGGCACCCCTGAGAAGGAGCGGTCGAACTGGCGGGGGTCCGAGAAGGGGTTCAGGTCCGAGGTACCTGGGGGAGAGCAAAGAGGATGGTCAGCTGCAGCCCACCACCACTGCGGGCTCTGGCTCTGCAAGTTGCCCCAAGCTGCTAGGCCCCCCGGGGGCTGCGTGGTACAGACTCTAGGGACCTGAGTGTCTCCGCACAAGTCTCGCAACCCTGGGGCCTGGCCTCTCCACTCAGCAAACAGGCAAGAGCAGTGCTGAGACTGCGCACGGTGAGGACTCATGTATGTGTGCGTGTGGGGGGCGGGCACACGGCAGTGCTCAAACCAGTCCACAGCAGGCAGCCAGGACTCACAAAGGTGAGCTTGACACCAGCCTTTGTTGTTCCCTGCCAATGGGGTGGTCCTACGGCAGCAGGAGGAGAGCGCTGAGACCCAGCAGCGGCTCTGAGGGGAAGCTGGAGAGGCCTCTGCTGAAGGGAAGTGAGACATCTGCCTGAGGTATCTGTCCAGGTCACAAGTGGAACTTCTCTGGGCTTTGGGTTCTTCCTAGTCAGCCCTCGGTGTGTCTTTCAGCACAGCGCTCTGGATTGAGTGTGAATCTGAAGGGAACCGTGTTCCCAGGTTCAAGGTTTGGAGTTGTAGCCTGGGGTGGGGCCTGGGGTGCCTGGGAACATCAGGAATATTGGGAACCTCTCCTCTAGGTCAAGGGGGCCTGCTTACTGCGCTCATGTCAGAACCCCCAGGGCCTGTTGGTCATGCCCACCACTCAGGCACAGCAGGGCCCAGGGCTGACACCTCTGCTCTGCTCCCGGGACTGTGTGTTGCCCAGCGGGAACCCCACTCCAAAGCAAAGGCACCCGACAGGGTCCCCTAGAGATGCAGGCCTCTCAAGGGGACCCGGACTGGTATGGGTGGCTCCTGAGCTCATGGGGCTCTGAGCTGGGCCTGCCCTGACCTCTCTGCCCTCTCTCTAGGGCAGGGGTGCCCTCCTGCTCCCACCCCCTACTACCCTCTATCCCGGGAAACCCGAGCTGTCGGGTTGCTGTCCAACAGCCAATCCCAACACTGGGAGGAAATGTTTATTTTCTTCTCCCAATTGCCCCAGCTGCTGCGCGGTGAATGAGCCCTTTGAGCTGGGAGAAGCCCCCATTGTGGCTGCTGCAGCCGGGGGGCCAGCTCCGGCTCACAGGGTATATCTCACAGGGTATAGAGGGGCTGGGGCACTGCTTTCCAGTGACCAAAGCCAGGGGGTCAGAGCTATCAACAGGCCCGGAGAGATGTGGTGATGAGGTGTCCTGAAGGGGGCCCGTGGAATGGAGTCTGAGGGGAGGGCAGGCCCTTGAGAAGGCTCTAGAGCCGGCCCTGCCTGCTCACAGCCTTCTGGGACAGGTACCCGGCTTTTGCCTCCAGAAATAAGAAAACAAGTCTCAGAGAGGTGATGTGCCTTTCCCCAAGATGGCACAGCCTGTGCCTGGCAGGATGAGAGTTCTAGCCAGGTCCTTGCTCCTTCCCGCTCCCTTGGGTCTTTCCTCCATCCCTCTACTGGGGCCGGGGCCGGGGCTACACTGGCTGGCTGGGTGGGGCAGGCAGGGTCTCGGGGGCCCTTGTCTTCTCCTCACCCCAGGCCTGCCTGAGACTCTCTCAGGCACTTGACCCCCTATGGAAGCTACGTCCGCACACCTATGGAAGGGACCTCTCTTCCTAAAGGGCCAGAGAACCCAATACTGGGGCTCCCTGACTGAACCTCAGTTCTGCCCATGGCAGGGTCAGGTGTGCAGGCTGACAAATGCTTCCTGTGGACACAGGAGCCAGCAGTGTTGGGGCGCGGTGGGGGCGCGGGCGGCAGGCATGAGGACCTCCTACCAGTCCTTTCCCACAAGGCCACACGGGAAGCAGCTTCCTTCCCAGACGGGTCCCCCTCCTGCAGGAGTCTCTGGGCTGGGGGTGCTCCTATGTGATCCTGCGCACCCCCCAGGGGTATACATCACGGGCAGGTCATGGAGCATGTCTGCAATGGTGTCCCCCTCCCCTTTAGAGGAGAAAGGTGAGACTGGGGAGGGGAGGCCTTAGCTGGACCAGGTTCTGGAGCAAGTCCTGTCCGACAGCAGCCGTCGGATCACGGAACAGAGAGCTCTCGGGGCCAGGCACTGATGAGTGGCAGCAACAGAAACTCACTGAATGAGGAACCACAGGAAATCCTGTGCAGGGTACCAGTGGGAACCAGTGTCCCTCACAAACCGGGACCACCCATCTTCAAGGGGTTGTTGGTCTGGATGAGATGGCCAGTACCTGGTGGACAACAGTCCACTCTTGTCCCCTGCAGCAGTGCCCTACCTTGAATGGGGGTCTGGGACTGGCTGCTGAAGTGGCTTGGGGTGAGTGAGCTGCGGGGGCTGGGTGCATTCGCGGGCACCCGCATGCGCAGCCGGTCCAGATCTGCAAATCGGTCAGGGAACGCCTTGTTCTGGTCCTCCAGCTTCTGCCGGTGCCCTGCAGAACAAGGGAGTCATGGTCAGACAGTGCAGAGGGTCTCAACTCAGAGCACGGTGCTAACTCAGGACTGCTGTCACCTCTGCCCCCCAGGGCCCACTGCCTTCCTCGCCCTGCAAGGGTTAAAGGGAGAGGGTCCCTGATGGACTGCGGCTCCTCCCCTGAGCTACCAGGACCCCTAGACTTCTTTCCTGTCTCAGTCACCCCCCTCATGCTAAGGCTCCCAGGCTCAGAGGTGCTGGCAGGTCCACGGAGTCATGCCTGCCTTTGGGCAGCAGCTGAGGCCAACCCTGAGGTTGGCTTCTTGAGAGTGACATGACATTTTCAGGGACTTCCCTCTTGGGCACATGTGCATACACATGCACATGCTCAAACATGTGCATATACAGATGCACACACGACACACACACACACCTTTTTAATTACTCATGTTCTCTTTTCTTTTTGGGTCCATGCCCAGTGATGCTCAGGGTTTACCCTTGGGGTACCATAAGAGGTGTCAGGGATCGAACGCGGTCAGTCATGTGCAAGACAAATGCCATCTCGCTATACGATCTCTTCGGCCCCTCATTTAACTACACAAACAATGCACACACATCTTCCAAACGAGAGCCTGCATTGAGGCCTGTCGCTCCTCTGACCCACCTCCGATGCCATGGGTATGGAGGGCTTTCTTTCTAGGCTGACTTTCTGTGCAGCGGGAGCACAGCAAGTCACTCATGCAATGAGTGAATGTCTCCTGAGTGCCATCCTTTCCTTAGTACCACCCTCTTCCGTTGTGCAACGAAAGAGTCCTCAGTCCCAAGGAAAGCTGAGTTCCCTCAAAGCTGTGGGAGCCTTTCTGACTCCAGCTGTGCGGCACCCACCCACTCTGCCAGGGGATGGCCCTTGCTCTCGCCTGCCATGCACCTGCCCGCAGCTCAGCCTCTAGGAGGGACATAGGTTGGTCGCATGCTCTCTCATGACACATGAGGGCCCCCAGGGCAGATGTGGGCTTGGGGCTACATGTTATCTAGCTCAGCCTAACACCAAGGCTAAACCACTTGGCCCCACAAGCCCTGCCAGGAGGCAGCAGCCAGCAGGTGGGTGGCCTACCCTGTTTTTATCAAGAGAGAGAGGACGAGACTTGCCTGAACCACACAGTGAAGAAGGAGAAGGGTTTCCTGGACCTGGGGGCCCTTGGAAAAGAGGTGTGGAGCACGGGCTTAGGGAGAGGAAGTCTGACACATCGTGGGGGTGCAGTGCTGTGTGGTTCTCTGGATGGCCCCGGAGGTCTGGGAGTCAGCATCCTGCAGGGCTGTGTGCGAGTGATTGGTGTCTGGTGACCAGCCCTGGGATCAAGGGGCCGGGCCTGACTTCTGATTTTCTACTGGGGTTGCAGGGGATTGCTCACAGATCCCCAGGCTCTAGATGCACCTCTGTCCAAACGTGTATCTGAGAGCCACTGGTGTGAGCAGGGGACAGCCTCGGGAATCACAGTGGGCCCAGCAACTCAGAGAGAACCAGGAAGCCCCACTTTCTGCTCCAAGGAGGCCCTGGGCCCTATGCAACCAGGTCACATGGTCTCCAGCCAGGGCCCCCACAATAGAGAGGAAAAGATTACTGGAACGGTTTTGATGGGGGTTGGGTGGAGCAGGGGCTCAGGGCTCAGGTCCCTGTGGTGGGCTGGTGGGAGATAGGTGGTAGGACAGGCCAAGCGCCTGTAAGAGGTGCAGCTGCCAACCTGTATAAGCCAGAGGTGCCCTGTGCATGTGTGGGGGGGAGGGGGGTGGTGGTGGTGGTGGTGGTGGTGAAACCAGTGTCATGAGTGCTTCCAATTTAGTGAGAGTTGCAACCTACTTTTATGTGACATCTCCTGGATTCTACTTGTTGACAACTCAAACACTGAAAACAAATACCCACTCGAGGTGGAGATTTTGTTTTCTGCCTGCTTGTGTGACCTTAGCCACTGAGAACTGAGCATATGCTTAGGTCGGGCTGGAGTTCAGGCTGCCCATGCTGGGTGGACACTGAAGGCAGCAGGGCAATGGGGACAGACAGGGCTGGCGATTCAGAACAATCTCAACAGGCAGGACAGGCCTGGGGGTGGAGATTGCAGGCTGGGTGCAAAGAATCTGGTGTTTTAGTCAGCCACACGATGCCAGTGTGCCAATAGGGCTACAAAAAAGCTGGGGCTAAACCTCAGGCCTTGTCATTACCGTCACTGGCAAACAGAGCCCCATTTCTGAGTCACACTGTGGACCAAGTGTTTACAGTCAATGGAGAGGGTGGGGTTCGCAGCCAGTGTAGGTTCCAGGATGGGCCCTGACACTTGCAGCCCGTGGCCTCGCTCCAGCCACACTCCCTTTGCCCCACTCCCAGCCACAGTGTCAGTACGGTGCCCTCATGTGGGAGGCCACCAAACAAGGCTTGCTGGTTTCTTCCACCCACCGGATTGCCACCGTCACAGGTGCCAGTTCGACCCCTGCAGGGAGGCAAGATTAGCACCCCACGATAGGGAGCAGGTTGTACCTTGGGTATGACACCAAAGGCAGGACAGCCAGGGGCTGGAGCAATAGTACAGCGGGTAGGGCGTTTGCCTCGCATGCAGCTGACCCGGGTTCTATTCCCAGCATCCCATATGGTCCCCCGAGCACCGCCAGGAGTGATAGTGATTCTTGAGTGTAGAGCCAGGAGTAATCATACACACATCGCCGGGTGTGACCCAAACCACCGCCCCCCCCCAAAAAAAATAAAAAGCCAGGACAGCCAAGTCTAGCCCAGGGCTCTGCTCTGGCCAACTTCCTGTTTGCTCCCCTGGACAGCTGGGACCACTGCATCTTCAAAAGGACCCCCAATCCCATTGTCATGTGGTCAGGTCTGGGGCTGGATCTGAGCCTGGTCACGAGGCCATAGGCGCCTGTGCTCAGTGCATGTTGTTTGGCTCCCACGGGGCAGCCTTCCTTGCCAAGGGCTGTGTGAGCAGCGCTTCAGGCATTGCTTCCCGGTGGCTGTGGAAGTCACAGTAGAAGGGACGAAGGGAAGCGGAGGCAGGCGGCTCCTCATGGCCAGGGCGCCAGAGAGTCTCAGAGCCACGGGGCCTGTGCCGCACTCTGGGAGCAGAAATGAACTTCCTGTGCCCGAGGAAAGAAGATGGGCACAGAAAAGGCCTCTTTCACTCCGCTCCCCATGGAGGGAGCTGGGCGGGGGGCCGTGCCCTTGATCACCAGGGCCCAGCCCTTTATTGCTCAGTATCTCCTCTGGAACTGTACCTACAGGCCCCTGATGTAAGGTCGCAAGGCTCAGTTCCCCCAGTCAAAGAGGCTTCCCAGAGGAGGGGAGCAGGGCGCTGGCTCTCCCACCACCTCTTCCTGCTGCGGCTGCTCCCAGGATCTCCCCTGTATTCTCTGCCTCCCACATCCAAAGCCTCCATTCAGGCACAGCCTCTGTGTGAAGGCTTTCCTGGGCTTTGGGGAGCAGTCCAAGAGCCCCTCCTCCAGGAGCCTCCCTTCTCCCTCTCTGCAGGCTAAGCCTCCCGTGCAGCAGCTGCAGCGGCGACTGGAGCAGAAATACAAACCAGCCCATGCTTCCTGGGCACTTCCTCCACCATAAGCAGGCAGCAGCAAGGCCTTGGCCCAGGAGGGCCCTCCACGATGAGTGAACACCGCCTTAGCTGGCACCTATATGGGTAAGCACTGTGCCATCCCTTGTAAGTGGCTGTTATGGTCACCACCATTTTGCAGATGGGATCGTAGAGGCACATGTCAAACCGGGAACTGCCAGCATGACTCGGAGCTCAGCTGCTAGGAGACTTCCAAGAGAGGAGACTGGGCTGCCTGGCAGCTCCGAGTCCTGCTCCGCTGGGTGGGAGAGCATGGGGCGCCAATGGGACGGGCTGCGGTCCCAGGCAGGGCCACAGGAACAACATCCTGGCGGAGCAATCTGGGCCCTGCGATGGGGGCCCTTCAATCCTCTGAAGCCACTGGGCCGCTGCCTCAGCTGCGTGGCCCAGCCCTGGTTTGGCCACATCCTAGACAGAGCAGCCAGTGTCCACCAGCCATGGGTGGGGCCCTGGGCCTCCTGGGTCCCTGGCCTGCTCTGTGGCCTGTTAGGGGATTTACACCCGACCCTTAACCACTGCGCAGAATTGCAGGCGGGTGCTGGGCCCGGGGTGGTCTGCCGTGAATCGGCCCCCTGTGAGCAGATGAAAGAGGCTGGTGGCTGGGCAGGGAAACAAGCTGGCAGGGAGCCAGAGGACAGGGAGGCCAGCGGCTCCCTCCAAGGCTGCAATGGGGGCTTCCTGGAGCCTGGGCTTGATTAGGGGAAGCAGGGAGGTCTGAGGTTAACTCCTTCCCTCCTGCTGGAAGTCTCAGGGGATCAAGGGTGTCTCGGGAGCCAGCCGGATCCTCTCCTCAGCCTTGGGCATCCCTCTGTGTCACTCTGTGCCCTTGCTCACTAGGGACTCTACCCCCTAGGAGTGCTCCACCTTATGCTGGAACCATGCCAGGGCTTTTGAAAAAGAGCGAAGGGCCCCTTTCTTCAGGGAGCACTTAGAGTTGGGGTAAACGGCCAACGTTTACCATGAGTAAATGACACAAGTCTGAGAAGATGATAGGCTTCTGGGGGAAAATAAGGCAGCATGGATAAGGGGCTCTGTGTGCAATCTGGAGCAAGGTGAACAGGGAAGGCTCCCTGAGAAGTTGGAGTGAGGCCTTCAGGGTGGGAAGGAGGGGGCAAGCCATCAACAAGTTAGGGGTAGGAGTAGGCTACTCTTAGGAGGGGGAAGGGTGGTGCAAAGACCCTGGGGTAGAGGGTTGGCATGCAAGTGGCCAGTGAGGAGGGTGCAGGGGATGATGCAGTGCTAGCACTGATTGATCAGGGGTGCCTTTGGGCCAGGACAACCCTGTTTGTTTACCATCTCTGTCCCTTTCTCCCCACTGGTGATCCAACAGGACAGAGGCTGTCAGTTGGCCTCACTTCAGTGTCCCCAGCTTCTAGAACAGAGCGTGACACACAACAGGTGCCCAGGAAAATATTTGTTGAATCATTCCATGTCCATCTGGGGGCAAGACGCCACCTGCCTCACTAGCAGGATGAAGGACGAGGGTCCTCCCCCTTTAGGCCCAGGACCTGCTGATCCTTGAAGCTGGGGTGAGCAGTGCCCAAATCAAGCCTGAATTGCCAGCACCCCCTCCTGACTGTACCCTGGGGTCCCACCAGCCACCTGTGAGAGACACTGGTATGAGGAACCTCAGAAACCGAGGCCACACAGGCAGCCTTCAAACACCACCGGCCACTTGGCTGCCCACTGGGCACACCCAGCCAAGCGCTGGAGGGGAACGACCTGGCCGCAGAAGCCACAGCTGAACCTCGGGGATAAGTAGACAGTTCACCCCTCACCCCAGCTCAGGGCTCACCATGCAGGAGAAAAGCCTGGGCAGAAAATCCTTGATGAGGGATGCTTGAGTCCTCTCATGGGGTCAGGCCGCTGTAACCCATTTAATTCCCATAACAACTCCCCAGAGCAGGTCTACAATTCACCCCCATTTTAGAAATGAGCACACTGAGGTGGAGGGTCTTCCTGGGACAGGAGTGGGGGGTCCTCACGTCCATAGCCTTAGCCTGGCACCCCAGCCTGGGTTGGCTTTGACTTCCTCCTGGGAGGAAGTCAATTAGTGGAGACCTTGGCCTGGTAAATGGGGAGCATATGCTGATATATCGCTGGGCCCATCGGAAGTGCCAACTTCTTTCCTTCCTCTAGCAGCCTCATCTCTATTGGGCAACAGCTTCCTGGTCCACTGGGTACCTCTTCCCATCAGCTTAACCCAAGGAGGGTCTGTCTCTGGTCTGGGGTACCCCAGGAAAGGAAAGCAGGCAGAGGACTCAACCGTGGAGGGCCGAGTATTACCTTGGCTCAGGAGTCTCCCTGGGGAGAGCTGATGGCACTGGGCTGAGTGGGGCTGGACATGTAGGATTCAGACCCCGCTTGGCCCCCTGCTCATAGGCCTCAATGTACAGGAGTTTTTAGAGGGGCTCATAGTACATATCCTCACACTGGGCTCAACTGTGGCTCTCGCCCCTTATGATTCTGCTCCTGGAGACCCAGAGTAGGACTGTCGTATGGAGATGTTCTATCTTTATTACCATGGCCCAGGGGTCTCACCCTGCTGCCGACCAAGAGTTTCTCCATCCACCAGCGGTGGTGGCAGTGGAAGTGCAGAGAGGCAGGTGACTGGAAAGAGAACCAGGATTCCCACCACTCACAAGGACCCTCCTTCTGCAAGCCAGAGGCCACCCAGTTGCCTTGCTGAGCTCCAGGCTCATGTCTGGGGGCACTGTCTCAGTTGCTGGAAGAGGGTGCAACATGAGGCCCAGTGGGATCAGCAACTTGTCACAGGCTCAGCAAGTAAACAACTGTCTCAATCTGTCTTTGTACCTGGTGCCTTCAGGGTACCCAAGTCATTGCCACCTAAAACTTCTGAGGTCACTGATTTGGTTTGCAGAAGACAAATCTGAGACCAAACAGGAGACAGCATATGCTTAGGATCATCAAGGCCATGGCCAGGGGCACATTCTTACCCACAGCCCCTCCAAAAGGAAGTAGATCAGGTAGGAGCTGGCTGGGAGGTGAAGGGTTGTGGGCTGCTGAGTAGGCGCAAGAGCCCTGGGAAACCAGAGGGAATCACCTTGAAAATCATAGAAAACTTCCTTGGATTGGGCCCAAACACAGGACTGATGGAGACCCAGGCCTGGTGGTCCCTGCCAGGGCTGCCTGCCTGCAGGGTCATTCCTGATGATGCTCTGGTACAGCCATTCTCCTGTTGTTTCTCTCTCTCTCTCTCTCTCTCTCTCTCTCTCTCTCTCTCTCTCCCTTTGTCTCTCTCTCCCTTTGTCTCTCTCTCTCTCTCTCTCCCTCCCTCCCTCCCATTCAGCAGACACAGCCCTGTGCCCTATTCTGTGGCAGTCCCACCTCCCGGTCCAGTTAAAATCGACTAAATCCGGGTTCTTCATTCTCCAGGCAGACAGCCTCCTAGATAAACATCAATGAGCACAGAGTTGCATGGAGTGGGGACGCGTGAAAGGCTTGCTGACCCACCACACTGATGTGGAGTATGTGGATCCCGGAGCAAAGGGCTCTAAACCACTCAAGTGAGTCACTTCAAAGAATTTCTAAGGAGGGGGTTTGGCCTCTCAGCCAGACTAGCTCCCGTTTTTGATGCAGGTGGCAGAAGAAGAATGTCCCAGCCACATTCTTGAATGTTCATTCTTATGAACCCAGAAGAGGCTGGGTTGAGCAGAGCCAACCTTTTCTCACTTACATGTCCCAGGGGCAGTTAGGCCCCCAAGAGGGGATCAAGGAATTTAGCCTGTCACTGGCCAGCTCCTGGCAGGCTTCCTGCAGTCTGAGGCTGAGCCAAGAGCGAGGTGTTGGCAGCAGTCACACCTGAATGTGGGGTGGAGGACAGGCCCAAGCTCCCCCAATACACACAGACCAAGTGTTGGCATCGATACCATCTTCTCCCAGGCCAAACCCTTGCCCCAGCCAGGGGGTCTGGCACTTACGTCTGGGTTCCCGGGGTCCATCCACAGTCACCTTGATGGCTCGGTGGTAGGTGGCCACTTGAGTGGGATTGGTGAACACGGTGATGGTTAGTGTGAAACTCTTCCCTGGTGGGGGAAAGGGGGGGGGAGGTAAGAGATTTGCTCTCGGCACCATTCACAACACCTGGATCCCCTATCTCACCCCCAATCCTGAAAGGCCTTCACCTTCCCAAAGGGGCAGGTCTCTGTCCTTTGAACCTGGGCAAATGATGGGACTCTGGGTGACGTTCAAGTGGCTAGGTCTGGCCTGGAAGGCCCCCAGGGGTCAGAAACTAACTTATCACCTCCTTACACTATGCTCTGGCTACCCTGGCTCCCTTCCCTCTCCATCGTGGCTTTTGTGCTATTCCTTTTGTCCAGAGATCATCATGAATTGGGAGTAAGGAAGCAAAGATGGGAGCATATGTTTATTTCTGAAAGTAATTCATGATCTTCATTGAAAACAGAGAAAATATACATAAAAAGGGGGGTCTGGAGAGATAGTACAGCAGGTAATGGGCTTGCCTTGCACATGCATGTGCCAGATGTCTGTTTGATCCCTGACACCACATATGGTTTCCTGAACCCAACCATGAGTGACTCCTGAGCACAGAGCCTGGAGTAAGCCTTGAGCACCCCCAGATCTGGCTCAAAAATCTCCTCTCCCCCCGCAAAAAAAAAATAAGAAGAAAGAAGAAAGGGAGATAACTCAAAGGGCCAGAGCATATAATTTTGCATGTGGGGGCGCCCTGGCTTCAATCCCTGGCACTGTCTGCTTCCCCAAACACCTCTCAGAGCAACTCTTGTGCACCAAGCCCGTGCCCCTAAGCACCAGTGTGTGCAGCCCAAAGGACAGAAAACAAAACAAAAAAAGAGAAATCACGGTTTCACTAGCCAGAGATGTGGACATTTGTGTATTTTCTCTTCCAATCCTTCTTGTGTGGATATGTGCCTTTACAATGCTACAGGGACACTAACATATATTTTTGAATTTATGTCTAAAAAGATCTATTTAATGTAACATCAAAAGCACTTTTCCATGCCATTAAAAAATCTTCCCAACCTTCACATTTAATGGCTACAAAATATTTCTATTCTTGGAAGCCTCATCTTGTTTGTATTTATCCATTCCCTCACTGTCAGGTAATCACGTTGCTGCAGATTTCGCATTGGTGTGTGCAGCTGGGGCTGGAAGAGGAGGGATGTGGGAGCTGCAGACATTTCATTCGTAGACACAACTGTTATTTCCAGAACTGTTCTATTTTTAGATAGACATTTGGCTCAAAAGTCTCCATTCAAAATTCCTGAGAGGGGAAAATCTTTTAAAATAATAATTTTTTTCTTACCATTGAAAATAAAATGAAAACGACCTTCTCTTTATAGAAGTCTACATCTCTGCTTATTTCCTCAGACTGGCTTCCAAGCAGCGGTGAGTGATCTCGCCGAGCCGAGGACGAGGCTGTATTCAGGGGGGCCTGTTCTCTGCAGGCACTAGCAAGAGGTCGCTGCCTGGCGAGCAGCCCCATTAGGTCTTCAATCAAGATGGAAATGCTCTTTGAATTTTATTTTTGGGGAGGGTGGGTTCCCTAAGCAGTACTCAGAGGGCCCAGAAGCCACTCCTGGAAGTGCTCAGGGGACCATGCAAAGTTCGGGATTGAACTCAGTCCGCCACATGCTGTTCTAGCCCCTGAAGTCACTTCCTTACTGTCAGGCTGAAATCTTTGTGTGTCCTACCTGTCATAATCCATCACAAATTACTGTTTCATGTTTGTTTGTTTTTTTCTTAAATACTTTCCTATAAGGTTTTAGTGCTTAAAAAAAAAAAATTCTCTGCTAAGCCTCTGAACTTTTCAAATCAGACTGGAGGCAGTTTCCCAGCTCTCTGGTCTTTCATTTCACTTTCTGACACTAAGCTGTTTTGCATTTTCAGTTCTATCTATTATGTATTTTTTTAACTTTGCTGATTGTTTTAAATTTAGACAGGTTTCCCCAGAAAACAGATAGGAAGTCTCTGATAACCATCCTTCCCTCTGCTTTCTATATTTCTCTGGTTCTTTTGGGGACTCCTGGTTGATAGAGTATGAGCTTAGGATTCTTCCTCAAAGGACAACCTTATATTTATTTTTTATTTTTGGGGAGCCACACCTGACTCTGTGCTCAGGGATCACTCCTGGTGGGACTCCAGGGACCATATCAGTGGCAGGGATTAAATCCGGGCTGGTCGTATGTTAGGCAAGCCTTCTATCTGCTATACTACTCTCCCAAAAGTGCATCCTTATTTTCTCTGCATCTTTACTGAAGTTGGAGCTCACTCTTCTCCATTATATCCAAAGCCTCAAGGCTGTATGAGACAGGTGTGGGTGGGAGGGGAAATTCTGCAGACGCCCTCATGTCAAATGACACCTTCCCAGCTGCCTCTGAGTATCTCTGAACCCCAGAACTCGACCTGGGGTCTCCCTGAGGGCAGGGACAATGGGTCCTTGTACGTCTCCAGAATTGGTTTGGAAAGTGAGTGCCTCTGCTGTTCCCCTGTACTCCCAACAATTCTCCCTGGCAAGCAGGCAGATCTCACATTCCCACGTGGGGAAGAGAGCTTGTGCGGTGGGGACTGAGCACTTGTGTTCTCCTTGCGCCGCTGGTCTTGTATGTCCTGAAAGTTTTTGACCCCAAACAAGTAAAGTTCAAAACTAAAGAAAGCTGGACTCCTGGGGCTGCACTAAGGAACCGCACACACAGCTCCTGAGACAGTTTTACAGGAGGTGGGCGCGAGTCAGCTAGGTATGACTCAAACCGAGAACAGGGGGGAAATTTTCCAGAGCCAACAGCAGGAGGTGGGAGTGGAAATGCAGCTGACACCTGTCCCAGGTCTTGGGTGAGAACAGAGGTGGTCCCTTGCTCTCTGGCCCTACAGTACTCTGCCTGGACCTGAAAGAGAAAGTCCAGGAGGCCTAGGAGCAAGACAGGCAGTGGCTCCAGCCAGCCACACTGGGAGCCTGAGGCCTCGTGCCCCTCCATCATCACCTGGTGCAACTGGGTTCCTCGCTACTAGAGAGTTTAAGTGGACAGCCCAGAGCCAGGTGGCTTGGGACTCCACCACTGCCAGAGGGGCCCAAAACCGCGGGCAAAGCCTGGCTCCAGGAAGCCCTCATCTGATTCCAGGAGCCCCGGAGCCACTGCCCTCTTCACTTCCTCCAGGTCTCCACTAAAATGCTTCCTCTCAGGAAGGCCTGCCTCAGCAAGCATATCTAACGAACGTCTGGCCTCTGTGGTCCCCCCTTAGAATTGAGAGAACCCCTGTACTGAGGTGGGGCTGTGGGGGAGTGGCAGCTGCATTGTTCCTACTCTCAAGACGGAATTCAGCATCACTTTTTTTTTCTTTTTGGGTCACACCCAGCGATGCACAGGGGTTACTCCTGGCTCTGCACTCAGGAATTATTCCTGGTGGTGCTCAGGGGACCATATGGGATGCTGGGAATCGAACCCGGGTTGGCCGCATGCAAGGCAAATGCCCTACGCACTGTGCTATTGCTCCAGCCCCTCAGCATCACTTTTGAGTACGTTTTGGTTTGGATCACATCTGGTGATGTTCCGGGGTTACTCCTGGCTCTGCACTCAGGATTACTCTTGACAGTGCTCAGGAGACCATTTGGGATGTCGGGGATCGAACTGGGTCGGCCATGTGCAAGATAAGCACCCTATCCGCTGTACTATTGCCGGCTCCAATATCACTTTTTTTTGGGGGGGGGGGTCACACCTGGCGATGCACAGGGTATACTCCTGGCGGTGCTCAGGGACCATATGGGATGCTGGGAATTGAACCTGGGTTGGCCGCATGCAAGGCAAACGCCCTACCCGCTGTGCTATTGCTCTAGCCCCCAGCATCACTTTTAAGTATGAACACAAGCTGCCAAGCAGAGGCATTCCAGCAGTTCACTCTGACCTTGTCGCCAACAGACGTCACAGATATTTACATATCACATTACAGACGCTGCAGATTTCTCTAAATATCTTCTATGCTCGTCACAACCTCAAAATCACAGTCGTCATCACACCCTTTGTTATTGAATGTTCTAGAAAAGCTGCACATATTTCACAATTTTTTGAATATTTTTCTCACTGTTTTAAGATCAGTGGTTTTACTGCAATCCTTTATATTTTATTTTATCCTTCAAAAACCGTTCTTTTTACTATTAGAAAAGACTGCTTGGATAGATATCATATTCCTTACAGTCCTGTTGAGCAACATCATCTTAAGTTTATTTTTGGGGAGAGGCAATTTACATCTCAGAAATAACATCTGTAAATAAATAAATGCTAAGAAGCCCAATCGGAAGCATCAAACACCTTCCCACACCCACACCACCTGCTGAATGCCCACTAGTGCTTTTTATAATAATAATAATTCACTGATTTATTTTTTGGGGGAAGGGGTCTCCTTATACTAGACTATGAGCTCCCTGGAAGCCAGAGTTTGTGTCTTGGTCACTGCTGTGTTTCCAGTTCATAGGACAGCATTTGATACATTGCAGGTATTCACCCAGGGTCCGTAAGTTGAATAAAAGGGCAGAGATTGCAGCTCCACTTTTACAGATGAGAAGATTGAATCTCACCAGGGAGCAGTGAGGTGCCAAAAAACACAGTATTCAGGCAGGGCCCAGGAAGGGTAGAATGTACTGGAGCCTGCCCCTGCCCCTCCACACAGTCACTAAGTCCGTGAAATGGAAAGCCCCATCCACAGCAAGCCACACACTGTCCCTCCCTCCCAGTACCTGAAAAGAGGGAAAGAGGGAGGGAAGAGGAAAGGGAGGGGCTGGGACCTGGAAGCAGGGGTGGGGGAAGCTCCCTCTGAGTTCTGGCTTTGCTCATCCACTTCTCTCTCCCTTTCTGAGCTGGAAACTGCACAAATCTGCAACTACAGATCCCCAGGAACTGCACTCAGTGTACTTCATGGCCTGGGGTGGAGGAAGAAAAGATGCAGCCTGGGCAGCAGGTACCCCTTGGTGCTCTGAGAGGCCTCAGGCCCCTGTAACTATCAGAATGCACTTCCAGGGTGGCACAAGACCCTGCTCCTCTTGACCTGGGCTACTATGTGGCCAACCTCACCCATAGGAGCTTCACAGGTATCAGGAAGGACTTGTATCCGGCCTCTGCATTTTCCTCTGTGTTTGAGGGGCCACTCTTCTCTATGCTTGGGGTTACTCCCAGGAGTGCTTAGGGAACCAGGAAGTGCTGGGGATGGGGGTCAGTCTGATACAGGGCTAGGGCCTTAACCCGATGCTATCTCTCTGGCCCCTCTGGGTTTTCTTAACATAAGCCATCAAGCCATCAATATCCTCTACCTCCAGTGGTCCCCTTTAGGACTACGTCCACACATCCAGCTCACCCCAAGCTCTGTCCACACACCACATTCCTCTTTAATCAGTTCAGGATGGTTCAGTGACTCAGGTTCTGTTCATTTTTTAGACCAGAGGCCACCCTGTAAAGGCATTATGGAGATTTGTGATGTGGGTTCTTCAAGAGGATGTAGGGGGATACAAATGTTCAGCTGTGTAGCGGGAAATGGAACAGTCCTATTCCCCACTTTATCCTTTTTTTTTTGTGGTGGGGCACACCTGGTTATGCTTATTCCTGGCTGTATGCTCAGGGATGACTCCTAGAAGGGACGGAGGGACCATGTGTGGTTCTGGGGATCAAACCAGGGTCGCTGCATGCAAGCACCCTCCCCACTGTAGTATCTCTCTGGCCCTGGAATTGTCCTCTTTCTCGTGGGTACAATACCTACTTCTAAAGAGTCTCTGAGGCAGGGTGCTAACTCGGTTTAACAACAACAACAACAACAACAAAAACCCCCTAATTTCCCCCCCTTTTGCACACTAAGTACCTATTAAATATTCTAGGATGGAAGATTCTTTTTCTCTGAATTTTGTTCAGTTTGTTCACATACTCAGGAAAGCATATGATGATGGCAAAGTCAAGTTCACACTTGAGTGAGGAACTCCTTGGCTTTACAATCCACTGTGGTGATCATGGGCTTCATCTGAGAGGGGTCAACATTTAGCCACTATGCAGCAATCCCCAATAGGCTGGCTGTGATAAAGTACTTTCCTGCCCCATGATTGCTCAGGAGTCAGGCAGATTTTGGGCCAACATGCCTGTCCCTATAGGCTCAGAGAGGTGCATTACAAAGCACTTGCTATAAGAATGGGCGGTCTGGGACAGGAACCTCAGCTCTAATCACTGCAGGAGAAACCAGTGACTTGGTTTCCTTCCATTTCCTTCCATTTCTTGGTTCACACCTTCCACACCCTGCGGTGGGGTGTATGTATGTGTTTCACAAAAAGCTCTCGGCATGAAGTCTTCATGGAATAAAAAGGCAAGGAAACTAACAGAAAATTCCACCTGTTTTCTTTATCCTGGCTGAAGTCAAGAGAGCCAGGGAAAGACTCTGGTGTCTCCCAAACCCTCAACCCATCCCAACTCCCACCATGGCCCTAACAGCAGGTGCCAGTCACCACCCTGCTCAGAGAGACGGGAATTTCCCAGCAGGCAAGATAGGCATGGCAAATGCCTGGCTGTGTGCCACAGGACCCCCTTCTGCCTTGCTGCCTCTCTGCTGGTCGCCTCCACTCCACCCACTGAGCAAAGCACACCTTCTGGGTTTCCCCCACCCCCGCCCAAACCGCACCATAATCAGAGAATGAGTGACTGTCACCACTCAAAGGAACTTCAAAGACCTCTCCCAGTACCAGCATTTGAAGTAACAAATCTCTAACACGCATCCCACTCTTAATATATGCCACTATCACCCCTATGTTACAGATGATGGCACAGAGAGGTCAAGCAATTTGCCTCTTGTCATCCAGCAAGTGATTGTCGGCACAGAGTACTGAAATCCACATTGGCGGGGAACATCCGGGGAACATCCGAGGTCTGACTGCCCTGTCAAGTTCCAGGGGCATTAGGCCTCTCTCTTTCAGCCTTCTAAGACTGCTGAGATGGGGGCGAGAATGGCTATGAGAATGACGAATAAGCTCAAGGCTAAAGTATACTTGGGAATCCATCTCCCTCCCTGCAGACACTAGGGGATGGGGCTCATGTATGTGAGCATAAAAGCCATAAAGAATTCCTGTTCGGCAGTAGAATGGCTAAATAAAATCTCAGTAACCTGGAGAACCACTTCTCTTTTTAGATCTCACCTCCTAGGACAGAGTCAGGGGCCACCTTCCCAATGCTGGGCTCCCTGCACTCACCTCCCCTTCTGCTAGCCTCACAAGCAGCTCTAAGGGGGCTCCCGCTCCTTCCCTATCTCTTCCCTCACACTCCAGCCCCGCCCCAGCTATGCAAACCTGGCCACAGTCGGTGTGAGACTGTACTGCGGCCACCACCCACCATTGGCAAGGGACTCTCATTCAGGACCAGGGCTGGGATTAAGTTGCAAGAGGTTTGAGAGATTGGGGATGACAAAAGGGGCTTGGAGACTAATTAGGAGCAGCAATGAAAGCTTAATTCATAAAAGCAAACATTTTCCATCCATCAACCTGCAACCAGTTAAGGGCAACGTTTGAAAGAAATCTGCGAGTGGGGAAGGGAGCCAACAGGAACAGGAAATGTTTGAAAGAATGTAAACTATTTCGGTTTCATAAAAAGTAACAAGTAAACAGTTATTACATGCAAATAATGCCCTGGTTTTAATTAATGCTGAAAAGTCAAAATATGTTTGACATTTGTATGTATACATTGAACGGCTGGAGAGGGGAAAAAAAATGGTGCCCAGATGCCCGTCTCTGTGTAGGGCTGGCGGCTTAGAGGGAACTAAAACCTTGAGAAGGTCTTGTTTATTGGTGATGAAAAGTAGAATTCTGCCTCAGCCTCTGTGAGCCCAGGGCAGAGGGAACCTTGCAGACTTTCTTAAGGAAGCTGGAGGGGCAGGTCAGCTACATGTGAAGGGCTGTCCCCACCTTTCAGTATGCTGTCTTAAAGGGCCAGTGAGTCCTCAATTTCCCATTTTGCAGGAAGGCTTTCCAGACCAGAAGTGATGGGGTTTCTGGTTCTAGCAGTCAGTGTGCCACTCAATGCCACCGCAGCTTTTGGTCCTGCCTCTCTTCATCAGGTAGATAAGACAGCGGCAGCGGGAGATGGCAGCCTCTGAGCTACTTTTCCCCACATTCAGCACCCTGCATTGCACTTCTGTTCTAAACCATCGTATGGCCAAAAGGGCTAGGGAAACCGTAGCTTTGGGAGACCACAGCCCGGGAGAGGTATCCTCAAAGCTGGTCGGGTGGAGGTGGGGGAGGGCTGTGTAGTCTGCCCCGGTAAAAGGCTGCTGGGATGCTTCGGATTTGTTACCTAATCTCCCCTCTTGAAAGAACTAAAGCCCCCCCCCCTTCTGCCCGCATTGGAGTATGTACATCTGAGATCCCTCCCAACAACAGGGTGCTTTAAAGGAAAATGGGGCAGGGAAAGAGAAAAGGACTTCAGGAATTAGGAAAGCCCAGAAACTGGAAGAAAATTGTGTCTTAAGAGACCCTAGCATTTCCCGCATCCTCAGAGGGGTCTGGGACACCACAAAGGGTTATAAGCAGCTGCTTGACAAGAGGGGGAGCCAGGAATCTGTTTCTGGGACTACCATTGGGATCCCTCCTTCCTAGCCACAGGCAGTGTCTGCTGGGCTGTGCAGGATGCTTTCTGCTCACCTCGTCCACTGCGGCCCACGAAGCGCAGGTCATTGAACCTGGCCACCTGGTTCTTCATGACGGCGGAGGCATTGCGCAGCTCTGCAGAGTAGTTCTCGTCGTTGCCGGCCATGACAGTCACCACAGTTCCATCCGGCACATCCCCCAGCGCCACCACCTGAGGGTACCAGGCAGGCAGACAGCTCAGAAAGGTAAGGGGAAGCCAGGGAAAGGAGGGGAGGGGCAGGGCTGGGCAGCTCTCCTAGGTCCTAGGCGCACTGCGGATTTCTCAAATGCATCTCAAATGCCCCATGTAAAAGAGGCTTAAAAACGAGAGGTCATCCTCCAAGTACAGCAAAAACACCAAGACAAAAATCTCTACCTTCCCTTCCAAAAGCCTACATCAATTGTTTGAGCCATGTCTTGAGAAATGTTCCTTTCTCAATTCACCGGGAGTGAGAGCTACGAATTAGCTCAGTCACTATGGTGTGGGGAGCAGTTCCCCTCTCCTTTTACAGCTTGCGTAAAAGAGGAATCAACATTCTCCTAGCAACCAAGTCGCTAAGTGAAAATAATAATTATAATAATAATAACAACAACAACACAACCACCACAACAGCAAAAACAACAATGGGACTGCTAGACCGTACCCACAAACGAAAGAGTCGTTTGGGGTGTGAAATTTGGCCCTGAAATATAACCAAGGTCCAGTTTATGGTGGCTTCTGCAGAGCCTGAATTCGTTGGGTAGGGGAAAATGCAAAAATGCAAAACAAACTCACGCCCAGAGAAGGGCTGTACAGAAAACCCCTGTACAGTGAAGGGGGACTTTCGAGAGCAGGAGGATGCACCTGCTGGGAACTACAGGATGGGGGTGGTGGTCACCCCCCATCCCATCTCCCTTACCCCTCACTGTGGGGAGCATGAAGCAGCAGATGCCTTTTGAAAAGGGATCAGACCGGGGAACGAAGTCACAGCCATTTAAACGTGGCCACCGCGTGCGGGGACTAGGAATCCAGATGGTAAAAATTTCAAGGAGAAAATGTTTGGGGTCTGATTAAAAAGGCCAGATTTCCTGTCAACATCCTGTCTTCTTTTAATTTCAAAGATTCCTTTTAAGCTCCAAGTGACAGTAAAACCTCCGATCTGAGGATTAAAGTCACACGAGCTCCTCCTCCCCCTCCTCCCCGGGAGATTTTCCCCACTGGTATTTTAAGATGTCACCCGGGAGACCTCAAAGAGCCACTCATCCTTTTTCCAATTTGGAGTCGCCTTAATGGGAGCAAGGCGGGCCTCAGCTGCCAGGAGCCACCACCGTTTTCCAGCCACCTCGGGCACCGCCACCCCCAGCCGCCGGCCCTTCCTGCAGCGACCCTTTCTCACGGCAGCTGCGAGAGGTTTAGGGGAAAACCAAGGCGTTTTCGTTTCATCTCGCTGCCCCCTTAAAAAATATGAAAATGAAACAGTTGGCGACTGACCCGGCAGAGAAAAAAAGATCCTCTGAATGAAGGGGGTCTGCTAGCCTCCCCCGCCCCTGCCTGACATTCGGGATCCCGGCGCCAGCCGGTTAGGGTTCAGTGCCCCCGCCCCACTTCCCCAGGGCCTGGTGCCACCCGGTGCAAAATGTCAGAAGCCCGAGGTAGATAGAGGGTGTGAGCAGGAAGTGCTTCTGAAGCTGCTCGGGAGGAGGGGTGCCGCGGTCCTGGGCAGGTCCACCCCACCCCCGGGATCCTCGTCCGGGGCCGGGGGGGGGGGGGGATCCCTCTCTCCCGCGGCCCACACTGCAGGATCCCGGGGATTCGAACTGGGAAGGAGGAAAAGCTCCATCCGTCCGTTTCCGCATCAACATCTCTCTGCAGGGCTCCCCGAAGGTGCAGGGGCGGGAAGGGGGGGCATGCCAGGGGGTTGCACCCGACAGGGAGCGCCCGCCGAGCCGACTGCGCCCGGGGCTGGGTGGCCCGGCTCGGGCGGCGGGGTCGCGCACGTCCCCGTTCCCCCTTCTCCGTCCCCCCGCTCCGCGCCTTCCTCCCTCCCGCCGCCGAGACGCCCGAGTCCCGAGGCGAGCGGGGCTCTTCCCGCCCCGGGTTCCCCCGCACTCACCTTGAAGGCGACGGGCAGCGTCTTGTTGCAGCGCCAGTGCGAGGGCAGCACGGAGCAGAGGAAGTTGGGGCTGTCGGTGCGCACGAGCTCGCCCGCGTGGTCCGCCAGCACGTCCACCATCGAGCGCACCTCGGGCCGGGCGCGCCCGCCGGGCCCCACGGCCGCCTGCGCGCTCAGCGCGCCGCTGTTCTCGCCCATCTTGCCACCGCCGCCGCCGCCGCCGCCGCAGGGGAAGGCCGTGGAGGGAGGTGTGAAGCGGCGGCTGGTGCTCGGGTCTACGGGAATACGCATAACAGCGGCCGTCAGGGCGCCGGGCGGGCGGCGGCGGCGGCGCGGCTCCCCGGGGGGCGGCCGGCGCGGGCGCCTCCTCCGCCGCGAGGAGCGGGAAAGCAGAAGCGGCGGGGTCGGCGGCTCGGGACGCGGGGGGCGGCGCCCGGGGACGCCCCGCCGGGGCCCGCCCGCCCGCCGCGCGGCCTCACCGCCCCGACGGCCGCGCTCGCCGCCCGCTAGTCCCGCATCCCCGGGCGCGCTGCCCGCGTGTGGCCGCCTCTTCGCCCCGCGGTGCCGGCGGCCGGCTCTGCGGCCGGGCCAAGCGCGGGCGGTGCCGCCGCCTCCCGCCCCCGCCCCCCCCCCCGCTCGCGGTCGCCCCACGAACTCCGCGGTCGCCGCCCCAGAACAAATCCTCGAGAATCAAGTGGCGGCGCCGCGACCGCCCGCGCGGGGTGACTACCCCGGGGCCTGCGAGGGCGGGGCCGCCCGAGCGACGCGACGCGCAGCCAATCGGAGCCCCGTGGCGGGCACCTCGGCCGCGCTCGCGGGGGAGGAACGGGGACCGCCAAGCCGCCCCGCGGGGAGGGGCGGAAGGCCCCGCCCCGGGAGGACGCCCCGGGTCAGGGGCCCGGCACCGCAGCCCGCCGAGGCTCCCTGGACGTTCTCGGTGCCCAGGCCACAATTTCATTTCCAACGTCCGGACCCTCTAGAAGGCGCCT